>NW_022280159.1:307449-388618 GCF_004355925.1 Anarrhichthys ocellatus | reverse complement strand
CACACACGCACACACGCACACACGCACACACGCACACACGCACACACACACACACACACACACACACACACACACACACACACACACACACAGTGTTTCTACCTCTTTAACAGTCTGGTTCTCTGTTGTCAGTTGTTGTTTCTCTATGACTTTATTTTATTGTCTCTGATATATTCCCTTACAAATTCTGCTCACTGAAATGCTTTACCACACACATTTGTCACACAGCGCTCTCTCTCCGACACACACACACACTCACAATGCATTCAATAATTCCATCGCTCCAGTTCCAAAAAGGAACCATAGAACCATAGGCTTCCCAACCTCTATTGCCCTCTTAGCGTATTATTCTGCAATATTCATCGCTCCATTGGAGAGGTTTCATAAGCCGGAATATTCAGTGGCCTGGAGCTGGTGTTCTTTGTGTTCTCTCACCCGTTCTGCCTCTCATTAGTCCCAATATCACTGGTACTGTGAGTGACCCTGAATTAAGATTTTGGAGGATTCTTTAAGTCCTTATATGTATATTTATAACACTTGTTAACATACGCCACGTACGTAAGGTACCTAATTTACGTAATGCACATACTTTACTTAACTTACGTTCACGTACCAGGGCTTGACTGGGTTGCCAGGTTGCCTCTGGCAACGATTTTGAGAAATTGGCAACCAATTCTTAAACTTTGGTTGTCATCAGTGGCAACCACTTTTTAACATGGAAAAAATAGGGACAGCAAAAAGCCCAATGTTCACCCCAAAATTCATATTGTTTAAAATATTTGTTGCATTAGTGATGTTTAAATATTGCTGTTGCAGAACCAGAACCAGACAATGCGGCACATGCGTTGGTGCGTGAGTACCAGATGCACCGGAACTAAAAAAAACAAGTACATTTGTGAAGTCTTGGGAGGCGAAGTATCCCGGTGTCTTTGAACTAGACTGAAAGAAGGATACTGTAAAGCCTCTACTACACCTGGATAAGTGACACATCCTCCAGAACCACAGGATAGATGAGAACTGGAGCTCATTGACGGGCCGATGAACTCTACCATTCGTAAGTTTTCCATTATTAACCCGAAGAAGAACTGCACAGTATCTTACTCAAAATAAAAGGTGGCAAATCTGGCAATCATATTTTCATTTTCAACCATGTGTACGTAACGTACTTGCTACTTTGCTATCAAAACAAACATGGGACTTTCACCCAGGAGACCGCTGTTTGTGTCCCTTGTGAGACATGACTTACTTTATCTCACTTCCCTAAGTTAACTTACTTAAAGTACCCAACATACTGTACGTCCATAAGTTACGTAACAGACGTTTCTTTTAACCCAAACATGATCCTTTCCTAAACCTAACCAAGTAGTTTTGGTTCAATTCACAACATTAACCACGTGTTTGAATCAGGCCCACTGCTCCAACCTTCATATATGTGGTTTTTGGGGGTCATTGGCAAACAACGTCTTCAGTTGTTTAGATATGAAGATGTGTTGAAATGTCCAACTAACATACGCCAGGTGGCCAGAAGCACAACTCCAAATGAAAGATCACGGTTCTTTACGCCTGCTCTACTAACACATTAGCCATAACTATTTTATAAGACAATCATGTGTTAGTTTTGTGTTTCAGGTTTTTTTAATGCCCCCAAGTGGACAAAAGAAATGCATTAATGCAGCTTTAAAGCTGATATGTCGCGAAGGCCAAATGCAATGCAACTCTGACATAATATGAATTTTAATCAGAAGCATCACAGTGTAACTGGTGTTAAGTAAAACATTATGTGTGTGTGTGTGTGTGTGTGTGTGTGTGTGTGTGTGTGTGTGTGTGTGTGTGAGAAAGAGGAAGAGAGAGAGATGATGATGAAGGTTGTTGGGTGCAGACGGCTGTTGCACTCTGAGGGATTAAAAACTATATCTGTACCCACAATCCCCTGCTCCAGCATCCGCCACCTCTCCCTCTCTGAACACAGCCTTCTGCTACATAATCACCTCATCCTCCCAAACACTGACAGCTCTCACGCAAGCACACACAAACACACACACAGGCCACAGATTGGCAGAACATCAAACACATAACTGTTCCATGAAAATACAAGAGATTTTCTGGATGATATTTATGTGCTCATGCGTGTGTGTGGGAGAACATGACCCCCCCGTCACTGGGATGTACAGATAGCAGGAACCTGTTGTGACTATTTTGTCCAAAACTGACTGAATTTACAACTTTTTTTCACATTACAGTAAAAATAATGTTACAGATATACTGTAGATATAAACGGCTGATTCTAAGTAGGAAACACAGCGATTCTTAGTTTTACTAAAGAAAACATACCTATTAATATCCTATTCCATATCTGCCAACAGATTCCTCTATAACGCTACACACACTGTGCCTTTAAATCACTCGTTGGTACCACTGAAGAATGAATCTGTTCACATGAGTGGTTCTTGTGTGAGGCCCAATATGATCATGTGGACTGTCTGTCCACACCACTTTCAACTACTGCCAATGTGCCGTTGAGCAAGACAAAAGACCTGCTGACACTGACTGATCGGACATTTGTGAAATACCGAAGACAGAAGTACAAGAAGACGTCAGGGTTCAGGCTGGTCTTGCTCCACGGTGTGATGCATGTTGGTTCTCCAGCTGAGCCACAGTGATGAGTCACAGTCCAATATAAATGGAGGCTGTGCCAATGATGTAACAGCTATGATTGGAGAGGTTGGGTTTTGGTGGTCCAGCCTGCTGGAGGGTTCACGCACAGTTGAAGGGATACAGAGGCACCGAGACAGGAGAAGAGGGAGAGAACAACAGGGAGCGTTTGTGCTTTTGTCATCCAAAAATAAATGGCATCAAGAGGAAGAACGAAGTGAAAGTGTAGCCAGGGAGAATCACTAGCACTGAAGCAACTGTGTGTTCAGGAGCAGTCATCGGTTTGTCTGATTCATGAGGGCCCTCTCTTCAGGTAGCTCACTGAACATCTTTCATCTGAGCAGCAATACATCTGAGCAGTGGAATACTCATTGTCATTAGGCATCAACTTCAAGTAGGAATATTGTTTTTTTTGGATGTAATTTTGTGCATGTGAACGTAGTTAGTATGAACGTCACCAAAAACTCTGTACTTTAAAGTATTTGTTATCTCCTCTCTTACGTTCTCACTTAAATGTACAGATTGACAGCATTATCACGTGAAAAGCTCAAAAAGGTCATGTGTTATGATCAGAGTGAGAGCTGGAGCTCCACCTCAGTGGGTTCAGACTATATGTACAAGTTTACCCATTCACCTCTAAAAGCAGCTGCACTGCAACTTGAGAGTGAGTGCTGAGCTGTTCCATGTAAACCTGCTGACACTGGACATCAGATGGTATCAGATGAAGCATAATGTGTGTGTGCACTGTAATAAGGTCATACTGGATGAAAAACACAAGAAAAACTACCAAGAGGTGTGATTATTATATATATGTGTGTATTAGTATCAACACATATTGCGCTGGTGAGTGTTGATTACTGGGAGGTCATTAAGGATGTCCTAAAAAAAAAATACACACAACTTAAAGATGCACTGATCAATATTTTAATTTTAACAATATATCCCATTTCGAAGTTGGAAGGACATTTTTATGGTGTTAAAGCATCTGACAGCTAACTGTCACTGCTCTCATCAACATCACCTCTGTCCTCTGTCCTCTAGAGCGGCTGTTTGGAACGACTAGCAACACTCTGATGTGGTCGGACAAAACGTCAAACAAACTAGCTCCAAACGAGCATAAGCCGACCCTTACATATTGGAGTTGGGCAATTGGAAGAATATATCGGCTATCGGTGATTAGTACATCGCCGTTTGGTTGTTTTTTTACCTCCACTCATTAATATCCAATATCCATTTAATGTGTGTGGTTGGATGCTAAAATGACGAACTACTCCTTTTCAGTGTTAATGTGTTTGACGTCTACGATGACAATGGCAGCAGACACAGAGGACCAATGACTGGCCTGATGAAGTTAGGAGCTAACAGTAGACAGCTCAGATGTGTCTGGGAGACCATTAGGGAGCTCACAAATGTCCACTCTGAAAGTTGCGGATGCATCAGTTGAATTAGTTGAAATCGTGGCTCGAGAACCCTTTTCTTCTTTTCTTGTCTTTTTACAACACAGATACACACTGACAGCAGGGATTCTGTCCGATTAGAGGATGGAAATAGTTTATGTGGATGGTTACATGAGAAAATGATCCTTCTCTGTGACTAAGCAGGAAGGACAAAGGAGAAAGCAAATGCACCACCAAGACTGTAACTTAGACTCGTTGCATCTAACGTGTTAACAAAACGCTGTCATGGCTGCCCAGCCAGTCGCCATGGTGACTCAGCTGCTTCTCGCTGTCTCCTTCTTGACGGGCACAAACTCCGACGCACACGCACAGCATGTCTCTGATGAGCGGCAGTTTAAATTACTGCTGACAACATACTGTGTCGACCTATCCACACACACCCACACACACACACACACACACACACACGGCGTCGGTACATGAGCGAAAGGTGCAGACAGTGGGCTAACTCAGCAGACCGATGACTAAATGTGCAGATCTGTCAAATGTGGCTCTGTGCAGCATTTGTGTCCTGTGCGGTGTTTTCAAAGTGAGAGGGGATCAAGGGAAGGAGACGAGATGAGAGAAAACTCTTCATGAAGGAGACCAAACACTGGAGGTAAAATGAGAACAGTTCAAGCTCTGCAGTAAATGATACCGCATCGTTTCACCTCTCTACTTCCTCTTATTGTGTTGACATTCAAGCTCCAAATGTCTGAGTCTGATCTTGTGTTTTTATTGGAATGTGGTTAAAGGACAACACAATTTATTTTAGATTGGTAATTTATTCATATGTGGGTCACTGAGTTGCTTGACTTTATCAAGCTTGTCATGAAATGTTTTTCACAAGAACAAAAAATATATACTTTTAGGAAAAGTATCTATTAGTGATGTAACAGACCGTTGTTGATCTGTACTGATCCCCCTCACAGTTCTTCACGCATGTGAACCTCAGATTAATGACACAGTTTAACATTAACCATCACAGTGTGAAATAAAGTTTCACTGACGATCTTTATTCAGTAAAATATGCCATCAGGACATCATGGATATTTCTAGTCTCTGATCTTTGATAATGTTTCATTATAAACAACCAATCAGTGTTCAAACTAACAGGAGGAGAGCTAGTAACGTTAGCAGCACCGCTAACAGCTAACCAACCATTATGATGCCTTCAGGTTCTGTTCAGTGAAAACGAGTATTGGGCGAAGGTAAATTATAATGTTAACATGATGTGTTCACATGTAATCTGTAAAATGTAGATTTAGTGAGAAACCTGAATAAATCTAGTTCTATGAAGGAGATGTTTTCACAACATAAATAGATATTAGAGATTAAATATGACCTGTTTACACTAGCTATAAGCAGCTTATAACACATCATTAAAACTACTACAAGACTTGTTTTAACTCGATTAAAATACATTCTTTTATTTCCTTATCATTTGAATTGTGTGTTTTTATGAAGAAAAAAAAATGCTTTAATTACTATAACAAAGTAAAAGGATAACATTTATCATTTTTGATGGTTTACAGACTTCAGTCATTGAAATGATTTTTGGCAAAATAAATAGTCTTGATCCATGTAGACCAGCTGCTATAATCAAACAATAAAGGGAAGTTAATGGTTTGCTAACTTCTATAGATACATGCAGCCGATACTAATTGCAGATCATTTATGATCCATATTGGCAGATCCATATTCCTTTGTTGTTTGAATTCTAAATGTTATCCTTTTACTTTGTTATAGTCATTTATAGTGCTTTTTACTTCATAAAAATGAACAATTGAAATGATAAAGAAATAAAAGATGTAGTTTTATGAATCAAAACAAATCTTGTCATTAGTAGTTTTAAAGCTCAATTCTCATAACAGCTCATAATTCATCTCTAATATCTATTCGTCAGCCCGAATAAACAGCATGGAGCAGCCACCCTGTGGACCCAACACCTGCAGGGACAAGCATCGGGGTCGGGTGCAATGCAGACCGGGCGGCGGGTCAGGCGGGAGGCCTGGGCGAGCCGATAGCCGGCAGCATAGACTAGCTCTAGGGACGTGGAACGTCACCTCGCTAGCGGGGAAAGAGCCAGAGCTGGTGCAGGAGGTGGAGCGATACCAGCTAGATATAGTTGGACTCACCTCCACACACAGCGCTGGCTCTGGAACCAAGCTCCTGGAGAGGGGTTGGACTTTGTCCTTTTCTGGAGTTGCCCATGGTGAGAGGTGCCAGGCGGGAGTGGGGATACTCACGAGCCCCCGGCTGAGCGCCACTGTGTTGGAGTTCTCCCCGGAGAACGAGAGGGTCACCTCCATGCGCCTACGGGTTGCGGGTCGACTCCATAGTTCTCCTGGGGGAATTCAACGCTCACGTGGGCAATGACGGAGAAACCTGGCGGGGGGTGATTGGGAGGAACGGCGGTAGAAAGAGCACTTTGAGGAACTCCTAAACCCGACCAACATGTCCTCTGTAGAGGAGGCAGCGCCTGAAGATCTAGGGGGAGGCTCACCCATATCCCTGGCAGAGGCCGCTGAGGTAGTCAAAAAGCTCCTTGGTTGCAAGGTGCCAGGGGTGGATGAGATCCACCCTGAGATGTTGAAAGCGCTGGACATAGCTGGGCTGTCCTGGCTGACACGCCTCTTCAATGTCGCATGGGGGTCGGGATCAGTGCCCATGGACTGGCAGACCGGGGTGGTGGTTACCATTTTCAAAAAGGGGGACCGGAGAGTGTGCTCGAATTACCGGGGTATCACACTACTCAGCCTCCCGGGGAAGGCTTATGCCAGGGTGCTGGAAAGGAGGCTCCGACCGTTTGTCGAACCTCAGATTCAAGAGGAGCAATGCGGATTCCGGCCCGGCCGTGGAACAGTGGACCAGCTCTTTACCCTCGCAAGACTACTGGAGGGGTTCTGGGAGTTTGCCCAACCAGTCTACATGTGCTTTGTGGACTTGGAGAAGGCTTTCGACCGGGTCCCTCGGGGGTTCTTGTGGGGGGTGCTGCTGGAGTATGGGGTGCCGGACCCATTACAACGGGCGATCCGGTCTCTGTACGACAGCAGTAGGAGCTGTGTCCGCATTCTCGGCAATAAGTCAGACACGTTCCCGGTGGGTGTTGGCCTCCGCCAGGGCTGCCCTTTGTCTCCGGTCCTGTTCGTGACTTTCATGGACAGGATATCTAGGCGCAGCCTGGGGGTGGAGGACGTCAGGTTCGGGGGTCTCGGGATCGCCTCTCTGCTGTTTGCAGATGATGTGGTCCTGTTAGCCTCCTCGGATCGTGACCTCCAGCATTCACTGGGGCGGTTTGCAGCAGAGTGTGAAGCAGCGGGGACGAGAGTTAGCACCTCCAAATCTGAGGCCATGGTGCTCTGCCGGAAACCGGTGGATTGCTCCCTCCAGGTGGGGACGGAGTGCCTATCTCAAGCGAAGGAGTTCAAGTATCTCGGGGTCTTGTTCACGAGTGAGAGTAAGATGGAGCAGGAGATCGACAGACGGATCGGTGCGGCTGCAGCAGTAAAGCAGGCGCTGCACCGGACCGTCTTGGTGAAGAGGGAGCTGAGCCGGAAGGCAAAGCTCTCAATTTACCACTCGGTCTACGTTCCTACCTTCACCTATGGTCACGAACTCTGGGTCGTGACCGAAAGGACAAGGTCGCGGCTACAAGCGGCCGAAATGAGCTTCCTCCGTAGGGTGGCCGGGCTCAGCCTTAGAGATAGGGTAAGGAGCTTGGTCATCAGGGGGGAGCTTGGAGTCGAGCCGCTACTCGAAAGGAGTCAGCTGAGGTGGTTCGGGCATCTAATTAGGATGCCTCCTGGACGCCTCCCATTGGAGGTTTTCCAGGCACGTCCAACTGGGAAGAGACCCCGGGGGAAGACCCAGAACATGCTGGAGGGATTACATCTCCCAGCTGGCCTGGGAACGCCTCGGGATCCCCCAGAATGAGCTGGAACATGTTGCCGGTGAGAGGGAAGTCTGGGTCAGCCTGCTTGGCCTGTTGCCACCGCGACCCGACCCCGGATAAGCGGAGGAAAATGGATGGATGGATATCTATTCGTTGTTGTGAAAACATCTCCTTCATACTACTGGATTTATTCAAGTTCATCACCAAAACTAGGGCTGGGCGGTATACGGGTTCAATCGTTATAAGTTACCTTCGCCCAAAACTCATTTTCACGGAACAGAGCCTGAACGCATCATAATGTAACTGAATGGATTAGCCATTAGCGGTGCTGCTAACGTTATTAGCTCTCCTCCTGTTGATTGAAACACTGATTGGTTGTTTATAATGTAACATTATCAGAGACTACAAATATCAATGATGTCCTGATGGCATATTTTACTGGATAACGATTGTCAGTAAAACTTTATTTCACACTGTGATGGTTAACTGTCATTAATCTGAGGTTCACATGCGTGAAGAAATGTGAGGATCCCCCTCACGGTTACAGTGGTTACACCACTAACATTTACTCAAGTAGCCTACTGTACTTAAAGCACAATTTTGAAGTACTTGTATATTACTTGGGTATTTCTATGTTCTGCTTTTTTATATTTCTGCTCCACTACATTTTAGAGGGAAATAACTGAGTGATAAACACTTTAATGCATCAATAACATCCAAAAATATACAGTATTCTGAATGGGCCGCTCAGCACAATGAGTACTGTTACTGTTAGTATTTGAAGTATATTTTGATGAAGTCAGACCTTGAATGCAGGACTGTTCACCGTCTCGCCCAGCTCCTCAGACTGCTAGAGTCTCAGAGCAAAAGCACTTAGCGTGGTTTATTTATGTAAAGGAGAGAGTGGGAGGAGAGACAAAGGACAAAAGAAAGGATGCAAAAAGAAGCAGATGGAAGCAGCTCAAGGCTGTATGTGTCCTTTGGAAAGGAAACGTAATAAGTCAGTGTCCTTTGCTCAGCGTTTCCTTGGGCAAGACCTACAATTTAAAATGTAACACAAGGCTCACTTTATTCTGAGGCATGTATCAATGGTGGTGAGTCCAACCTCAAGCCCCGTATTTGGACTTTCTGAATTTGTGGAACACCGACTTCAAACTGAGTTGGTTCAACAATTTTCACATAAATAGTTACTAATAGTAAGCAGACATTTGCAATGCCCTCAATCTAGTTTACTTATACTGTATATATACACACTATACTATGCTACTGTATACTGTACATATATTGATACTTTCACCAGTGCATGTACCCACATAACTATAAAACCAAATAAAAAATATTACAATGAAACCTTGTTTATCAACATCATGTTTTTGCCATACAGTGTCCAGACAGCTGACAGCTCTAAATCTGTCCATTGAGTTGATTAGTTGTATAAATGTGCAAGTAATGTGCTTGTAATTGTTTTGCCAAACTTTGCAGGAAAGCTATGACTGGAATTTAACAGTGTAGACCAGAGGTCACTAATAGGCGGGTCGTGAACTGATAAATTATTGAGAATTATTACATTTTGACTGGTTTAGCGGGCCAAGGACCATGAGGCTACTCAGCCAATCAAATCTGTGCAGTGTGCACGGAGTCAGTGAGTGAGAAATACTGGCGTGGCTTTTTCTAAAGAGAAAAGTAGACAACATAAAAACAGAGCTTTTAAAAATAATGGACTTGTAAATGTTCAAAACGTTTCATGTGTTCCAAACCTGGAGCCGTTATTGAAGGCAGCAATGTGGAGCACCACCACGAGACAAAGCACACATCTTCTGAACAAACATAACTGCTCATATCTGAGGGCACAGAAAATAAACGATCTAACTTCAATATGACTATATTTGTTTTAATCAATAAAAATACATTCTTTCATTTCCTTATCCTTTGAATAGTGTGTTTTTAGGGAGAAAAGAAATACTATAAATTGCTGTAACAATGTAAAAGTATAACATTTAGAATTTTTGATTGTTTACTGACTTCAGATTCGTTGAAATGATTTTTGAGACGGTAGCAATAAAGATAAACCGTCTGGATCCTTGTAGACCAGCTGTAAAATCAAACAATAAAGGGATCTGTATCTGACAACATGGATCATCAATGATTGGTATCAGCGGCAACAAAATGTGATCAGGGATCTCTAAAAGTTAGATTAGTGAGCTTTTAACTTTTGTGCCGATCCGATCTGTGAGCTTTATGATCCGTTGCACCACTATAAAACAATTATCGACTCATCTTGATGCATCAACATTTTTTATTTCCACATGTTTGTTTTTTTTCTCACTGGGACTATTTCTAAAACAGCATATTTGTGAGGATTGAGAATTAAAAAGCAGATCAATTTAATTCCATTATCTTTTATTAATTAAATATTAGTAAAAAAATTGAAGAGATATGTAAACTGCCAGGTTACATTTCCCAGCATTGCCAAGAGAACAGCATCGTCGTAGTAAAAACACAAACTTCAGTATGCTCTCAATCACTTGACATAAAAGCTTATTCATTCATCAAGCTTAAATCATATCGACTTATCCTTCAACCAAATCCTCCTGTTATGGACAATGAGCATTCTGTACCAGCTCTCATACAAGAATAACACTTTCTCTAGAACATGTGCTAAAACTACAGTTATAAAGCGCACGGTAACACTAGATCCTGTAGCAATGGATGTCCATGCATCGCATGTTACTTCCTCAGTGATTCCATGACTTTAGCTTTATTTTTGTTATCGCTGTGTCCATATGTTGTATCTCGGTAGAAAGTGTCCAACAGAGGGCCAAAGTTCTGGTTCTCAATGACTGAGTAGGGGCCCAAATAATGAAAGCTGCAATCTACTTCGGGATTCACTTCGCCCTTTCCGAGTCGGGTGGAAGAAGAAGAAGAACAAGTAAAATGCTTTCAATACATTAGCTTTTAAGCCAGGGGGCGCCGGTCAGATTGTATCCATATTAGTATTAGCTAGTATTTAGCCTAGCTTAGAAAGTAAACAAGACACACAATAATAATCTTTCAAATACAAAAGAATAGTAACTGTGACTTCTACTCTGGACCCAAAGCTTAAGTGGTGAACCCTTGCTGCTGTCCTGTGCACAGCGTCCATGTTTTAATGCAGTACAGACAGCCGATGGACGGGGGACATTTTGTACTTATCCTCCCCTCACTCTGCCGTCTGAAGCCAGATCTGATCTGAATCCCAGCGACTGCTACCGCTTGTTTCATATCACAAACAAGCGTTGATGGAAGCTGGATGGAGGACGGCTTCACTCTACCATATGATGTCAGGTCTGATCGGATTCTCCGCCCGTTCCCTCAGCAGGAGAGAACGACCTTTGCTGTTTCCCCTGAACTCTCTGTTTGATCAGCTCACTGCATCGCTAGCTTACAGTCAGGGCTACCTTTAAAGATGGTACTGCTCTCTTTGTTTCGTATTTATTGGTTTAATTGCTTTCAAACAGAACAAACATATCAATAATGAATGCTACTATTTACTTCACTCCTACCCGTCATACAGGGTTTTTAGAAAGCCGAAGTGAAACCAGAACCCTCTGTTCCAGAAGAAAACCTCATTCAACGTCACATTAACATTTGCAAACTGCAGATATCGCTGTATCCTGTCCAGGACGGCCGATGAGTAACAAGAAATTGCAGCACAGAAAAAAGTGAATTTACTGTGTCAATGGTCTCGCATAGTTTGTCCAACAGAGAGCGCTCACAATTAGAGTTTTACACTGCAAAATGTCCTGTTCAGTAAGCATCTTGAGCAGGTTCTTATTTTTGAAAAGTGCTTTGTATCAAACTTGTTTGTAGTTGTGGGTTGCTTGGTATGTTATGTGTATCGTTATCTCATTTTTATATCTGCCAAATATCTATGTCAGCATGTGCCTCAAAGATAGACATCCCTTTAGACGGTGATCGCACATTTAAAAACGTTTTGTTTTACTATTGTTCTTTCCTTCATTTAATGATTCTTATATATTTCTGGTTTAGTGGCCTTCAACAAACACCAGTTCCCACAAACCTAGGACCTCAGTGGGTTAAGTGTTACCAGCTTGACAGATGAGGCCTATCGCCCCCTACGGTGTATACATGTTCATTTTCTCTCTGCCATGTCTCTGGCAGCAACCTCCGGTTCTAAAAAGTGAAGCCAATGAGGGAAGTGCCTTAACTTGCAATCTGTCTAATGGCCATCAGGGGGCGACTCCTCTGGTTGCAAAAAGAAGTCAGATTGTATAGAAGTCTATGAGAAAATGACTACTTCTCACTTTATGACATGAGTTTATGGTCTCACTCTCTAGTTTCAAGTCTTCTTCAATACAGCATGATGTTCATTTAGTAAATTATGGTCTATTTAGAGTCAAACAGATCATAAAGCAGGGTATGCTTTAGGGCAGGGCTACCTTGTGGTTGACAGGTCGCTACCACAGTGTTGTCCCGTCTGGGAGTTGTCCTTGTTTTCGGTCATAAAAAAGATAATTGTAACATTGTGGTCGCCTCAAAATGTCTTACACAGCATTTAGTTGTACTTCGCTCCACCTTCTTGTGTCAAAAACCAAGATGGGGACGGCTAAAATGCCAAACTCGAGGCTTCAAAACTAGAGTCCACAAACCAATGGGTGACATCACAGTGACTACATCCACTTATTATATATATTTTTGGGCTGTCCCGTCATTTTAACTGCACAACATTTGGAGAGCATCGATTAAAGGAAAGTGATAGTCACAGAGGTATGCAATTCCAAGGAAGCGGACAACTAGGAACCAGGTCTCAACAGGAACCAAATCACGATTCCAATCCTTAATAGAGCTTCTGTTAGCCCGGATGTCATGTCATAGATTTGGTACTGTATACAAGTCTCTCCTTGATTATAAGACTGATTATAAGATCTTTTAGTTGATTCTTCACTCAAAGAAAAGTATACAAGCTTGGCAAAGGAAACATAAAAAACTATATTCAGAACCATTTTCTAATCTATTTTTAGCAAATTAAGGGCCACATAATAACTGATGTTTACTTACAGAGAGTAAGTAAACATCAATGGCTCTGGTCCCAAGTGTACTTCAGCGTACTGTGTCTATTTAAACCCCAAACCTGGAGCCCGGCTGTCCCAGATACAGCTTTGTTGTTTGGATTGAGTCAGTGCACAGGTTTCTGTTAATGCTACGCTGTCTCCAGAATGATCAGTGTGGTAGTGAGTGAACTCTGTGATTCTTTTTTTACCCAGGCAAGATCACCATGGCAACCACAACAACTGAAGCAGGAGCGTGTTTGAGTTCAGCTCTCTGTAAAAAAATGAAGTCGCCATTCAACAAGAGCGCTGTCTACAAACGCATTGAGGGCGAACACTACAGACAGAACGTGTCCTCTCCCAGTTACCAGGACCATGGAGTGGACTTCAGGACTTCACAGTGTTCTAATGCTGCTTTCATTTGTCCTCCAGTGATGATTACACATCTATCAGACACAGTAAACGTTCGGAAGGATTTACTCCGTGAATCCCACTGTGGCAATAAAAATGGCTTCTAACAGATAGCTCATAGCATACATAATCCTTCAAGGTCATCAATAATGAATACAAACTACTACCCTACATTAAGTGTACCGAACGTCTTGCAACACACTGCACCCATATTCTCGTCAGCACAGCGTGAGGCCAGCATCACAATGTTCATAGACTCAAAGGAAAATGACAATATTGCATGAATGAAAAGTTGTGTCTTCATCAGCAGACTGTTATCTTGGCACTGACTCTAGTGTTGTCCCACATTCTCATTTCCAAAGCATCTAGGTCTAGAGATAATATCTATTCTATTGGTAGTAGAAAGGATAACGGGCCCAGTAGTAGGCCAATAAAGGGCTGTTTGAGCTAAAATACATTGAACTCCATGTCTGAGTAACACTTTATAAATATCTGCTGTATAAGATACCAAGAATGCATACACATATGGCTAATTCATTTTAAGATTGAAGCTTTAAAGCTGCATTAAATGATTTTTTTAGCCACTTGAGGGCAGTAGAATAAACTGAAAGCACAACATCTGCCATACTATCAACATACAAAGTTATTAAAGTCCCAGTGACACAGAAGTCAGAGCGTCTTTCTCTTGCAACCTCTTTCTTTTACAGTGGTGCGTTTTCCCCCGCTCAGCGGGTCAGTGATGGTTGCTCTCCGGCGCTCGCCGGGCACATTTCCTGTGACCGGCTCTAGGGTCGGCTTGGAAAGGCCGGATCTATACATGAAATGGCCTTTTCCTCTGGGGGTGATGTGTAATGTGTTAAAATGACATGCTGCCACCACAGAAACAATTTACGTGCAAACAATTAATGTTCAGGCAACAGAGCTCCTTGGTTAGGTTTAGGAAAGAAAAGATCACGTTTCGGGTTTAAATAACTTCTGCATTCTGAGTAATTTCAAATAAATCAGCGTTGACTTTTTGGTTTTACATGGGACATGAACGCCGGGTGATGTCTTGTTTGACCCGTCCATCCACCCGTCCTACCTGGTCGCATTACGTGCCACCACCCTGGTCATGTCACTGTCTTGTTGACTTACTAACTGACTGGAGCGCCGACACATTTCCTGTAAAAGTAGCTGATTATAATGTTGTAAAATGAATTATACCGTGACTGACCGGTTGGATGAGTGGTTGATGTCTGTGTCACTGGTGACCTCAGTGACTCAATGGCTGACTGCCCTGGTAAGTGGACTGAATATGCTGACCATACCTGGTTGGCTGGACCGCTAGCCTGCCTTCCTGCCTGCTTGGCAGGTAATCTGGGAGGGATTGCGTGTAATCCCACCAATCTCTAAAGCGAAAATCATGGCATCATCATTACAACAGCTATGCATTAGAACATCTCTGATAATCCGTCCAGCTTCCTGCTTGTAGTCTCAGGCAAACATCAGCCTGGTTCTCTATACAATACTCAGAGCATTAATATAGCAGCAAACAACAATTTGCTATGTAAAGATGTAGTAATGTCTACTTTAGGGCAGGGAGATATGGAGAAAATCAAATATCACAATATATTTGAGCAAATACCTCAATATCAATATTGCAATGATATTGTCGTGTTGTACATTTTTGCTTTTACAAAATATTTACACAATGCGATTTTTGATAAATAATCATCAGTAATGTGGATATAATGACTAAGTGTGTAAATGCAAATAATAGTTCAACTAGAATAGTCTGGTAATTTCAGAATATGACATCACTTTACCGTAATGCAGCCTTTACAGTATATCCAGGAAAAGACAACACCTCTGTCATATCGCGATATCCAAAATCTGAGACAACATCAATATAATATTGATATATTGCCCAGCCCCATCTACCTGAGCTCTGCACTGCGATGATTACGATGATCGTTATCCGTCAATATTCAGTCAAATTGTGATCAGGACGACGGCATTCATGCTTTTATAGTCTCTGATCTCTGATAATGTTACATTGTAAATAACCAATCCGTGTGTAAATCAACATGAGAGCTAGTAACGTTAGCAGCACCGCTATTGAAGGTTCACTTCAGTTACATTATGATGCGTTCAAGATCTGTTCAGTGAAAATGAGAAGTGGGCAAAGATAAATTATAACGTTATCATTATATGTTCACATGTAATCTCGTAAAATGTAGTGTTTTTAAGAAACTTTAAAAAATCCAGTTGTTTGAAGGAGATGTTTTCAGATATTAGAGATGAATTATGAGCCGTTTACTCTAAGCAGCTTACTCTAAGCAGCTTATAATACATCATTAAAACAAGATTTGTTTTAATCAATAGAAATACAATATTGTATTTCTTGTATTCTTATCTTATCAATTGAATTGTTTGTTTTTCTGACGAAAAAAACACTATAAATGACTATAACAAAGTAAAAGCATAACATTTAGAATGTATTTCTATGGTTATTTGATGGTTTAACAGACTTCAGAGTCATTGAAATGATTTTTCGGACGGTGGCAAATTAAATAGTCTGGATCCTTGAAGACCAGCTGTATAATCAAACAATAAAGGGATCTGTATCTGACAACATGGATCATCAATAATTGGCAATTAGTATCGGCGGCAACAAAATGTGATCAGGGATCTCTAAAAGTTAGATTTGCTACCTTTTTTCTTTTGTGCTGATCTGTGATCCGATCCGTGACTGAGCCGTGATCTGATACAAACCGTGAGCTTTATGATCCGTTGCACCACTATTCACAAGCATAACCCAATACTGGGTGTCATCGCAAATACTGAAGCATTTCTAGCACGGTTACCATTATGATAACACAATGCAACTAGCATTTATTTTTATTCCTTCTTACTCATTCTAATAGTATTGTAAAATATTGTCTCCTCTTGCATCTTGCTATGTTGATGATAAAGGAAAGGAATTATTTTTCTTATTCTGCATGCATTTTAAGTCCCTCTGCATATCTGAACCTGCCACTGCAGATTAATTTATGGAAATTCTTTGTTCCCAAGTTCATTTATTACCACATCATTCTGTTGATAATACATCTCCCTCTCTCTTTCTTCTTCCGGCCTCTGTGTGTCATTTCTATTCTTGGCTGTGTGTCTTTCTGACACACCTGTCTATCACTATCTGTCACAAAGATATCTCCCATAAAATACATCGTGTTTGAGAGGGACTGCTGATCAAATCTGAGCAAGGAAGGGGGGAAACTCCCCAAGTTGAATGTTTGTGTGTTATGGAGTGGTTGTTGGAAATTATAAGCAACTATAATCTCTAGACTAAAAGATACAATTATTTCCCCACACAACAAAGCACTGGGACCGACAGGCCTTTCTCAAAGCAGACATTTTGACTTGTCACAGTAGGCAGAGCACAGGTGTTACTAATTACACTAACAAAGGCTCCGTTCCATTAAAGAGTCCCAGTCAGAGTGACAGAGTGAGCCAGCATGCACGTTACCAAGGGACCTGAAATCCAAGCAGCTGAATGGAATTCAGCCGTCATTCATTTCATCATGTACAGCTGTGTTTTGGCTACTGTGACAAGTCAAAATGTCTTCCATGAACAGGGCCTATCACAGCCTCTTGCTCAAGGACACTTGGATGTGCGGTAGGAGTAGCTGGGGATATGAACCGACAACCCTACTATTAGTAGCCAACATGTTCCACTACCTGCTACCATCTCCCCAAGAATATATTAACAGAAGTTACGAATGAATAGAAAGAATATTTCACCCAGGAGCTGTTTGTGTCCCATGTGAACCAAGTACTTTTCTTGCGTTTTTGTTTAGTTTCAATTTTGTAGCCATTTTAAGCCAAACCAGGATGTTTTTTTACCAAAGAGGATTGTTACCTAAACCTAACTCGGTAGTTTTGTAGTGTTAATTGTTGTTCTGTATCGAATTACAACATTAAACCCGTTTCAAACTGTAACCGCCTGTAACCTGGGAGAAAATATGTTTCCATCAGGACATAACTGAGAGAGCCGAGAAAAGAGTTTCCTAATTCTGTAGAAGACAAGGTTGACTATGTCTTATCGTAAATTTGATTTCCAAACGTCTAGTAGCGATTATGAAAAATAAATAACTTAAACTCAAGAGGATTTTTGAACGAATACAGTGTGACATATGGGTGACAGAAGCAGAGACAGCGGCAACACAAATAGACACACAAAGACCAACTGTCGGACCTCTTCAACCACGACAGGAGCCACCAGCAGATCCATCAACACCAAGCATTGTCCTCTGACCCACAAATTTCAAACTCTCCAAAGATATCATAACGTGTCAGAATAAAATGACTGTATAAGATGAGGCACAACACTCCAGAATATTTTTTTTTGTAACAGTGCAGCCATGTTTCTTAGGTTTAAACTTCACACAGCTTGAGTAGTAAATAGAGATGTACCAATCTGACTTTTTCAGTCTTGATACCGATCCCTGCGCTTTGGGTATCGGCTGATACCAGTGTTTGAATAATAAGACGTATGCCTCACTGTGTGGAAGTGACTGGGGTACATGTGTAAGGCAGCATCAGGGTGACTTAAACACTGCTTTGCTAACTTTGTAAAACAAAATGTAACAGATAAAGACAAAATAACAAATGCTTAGTCATTATGAAATATAATAAATTGTACATTGTAATTGGTAAAAACAATCTTCAAGATTAACAGGAATAACAATTCAAGTGATTTATAATGCCTCAACATAAACAGGAATTGAAATACTAGTTTGTATAAAAACATAGAACTGAATTGAATAGATCGGCCTATTGTCAACGATACCCGATCCAGCTATTTGAGTTAGTATCGGCCCCGATATCGGTATCGGTGCATCCCTATTCATAGAGTCTTGCAACAAGCAGCCACAGAACAGACACTGCATGTCTACTCATACTCTAGCACCACTTCTACTGTGAGGGGAGAATTAAGACGTCCCACACCAACAGCAGACCCGCGGCGCGTCCGTGCATGTGGCATCCAATCTATTAATGAGTTTATGGTGCATTAGTCATCCTCAAAACACCGCGCACTGAATTTCACAAGTGAAACCGACTAAAAAGAGCAAAATCAGAAGTAGCCGGAGAGAGAAAGACATGAGCATTGATAGAACAATGCGCACTAATCCACACTGAGACAGAGGATGCAGTGTGTGTGTTTGTGTGGGGGGGGGAGGGGGCGGTATTATTGTATAATGGCAGGCTTACTCCCTGTAGAACATCACAGACTCTTCCATAAACTGGTGCAAGGCTGTGTAACATCAGGAGAAAAAAAGGCCTTTAAAAAACAAGAAGGCACTGACTACTCTGGAGCTGCACCTGCTGCCTGTGAGAAAACTACCCTCCTGTAGTAGATGTTATAGAGCACAAATAGCACCAGAAAGCATCGTCTATAAGGGACTGTAGTCCCATATAAGACTATTAAAGTTAAAGAGGAAAAGCCTAAATTAGCATTGGAAGCAATGACGCTACTCTGCACTCATTAATGAAACCCAGGGAGTACGATGAGCTCGCGTAGGGATATCACAGGAGCATCTTTGGATTACTATAGCCTGGTGGTTTTTCAGCAGGAGGGGTGTAACATCCCGACTGCGGCACCACCATAACAAAGAGACCCGAACCCACGGAGCTCCGTGTGAGAGACAGAGGTCCCCCCTCACACGCCCACTATCCTCCACCGTTTTGACGGGGAAACACCTTACACCACAACGTCAAATTGTCCCGTCCGCAATAAAAATAAGCTAAATATAGGCCCATATCCATGCCGCAGCAGCGCGAGACCTATATAACGCAGTGAATATGACATGAATTTCATCGTTGACTCAGTAACGCGCGAGAGGATGGCGCAGCGCGAGGACACAGTAGGCTAAACGACGAAAAACAAGCAATGACACGTCATAAATCCCATTTAAATGTTAAAATAAGCCACTTTACTCACCGTTTCGATGTGTCCCGTTTTTGTCACAGAGTGCGTTCGTATCTGTGTGTGTGACAGTCAGCGCGCGTGAAGGTGAAAATCTCTCCACCTTTCGCTGCTTGCAGAGCAGACTGGTGCCAGAACTCAGATGCAAGCCCCGCCCTCTTCCCAGTCAGCTCAGCCAATCAGTAGCCCGGAGCAAAAGAAAAAAATAAACATTTTGATGTGAATCTGCAGGCATCAGGGATGCTGCTGCCTTCACAAGCTGCCCTAAATATGAAGCTGTGAATGGATTTGGTCATGGATTTGTAAGAAACAAATTAACACAGTTCATAGTAGTGAATCCAAGGAATTACATGTTATTTCCAAAATGGACTCTCAATGTTCAAAGTGCAAAACAGACAAATACATAAAAAAGTGAAGAAAAGCTATAATTGTTTTAACACAAATGTAGTACCCTAGTACAGACTAACTACTTAACTGGAAAGGTACACTCAGTAGAATGCAGATCTCTGCCAGGTGTGCTGTATTGTAAAAACAAATTTCCCCCTGGGGATGAATAAAGTATCTATGCAAATGAAAGTATCTTACTATAAAAATGCACAGTTACAGTGCAGTAGATAACCTATACATAAAGACGAGTAAATGCACAATAAATCAATAGGGGAGTCATGTAAGAAGGGACCTAAATAAAGAATGAACCGATATGCAAATTGAACAGAGTGAATGCAGCTGTGCCATTAATATCACTACAATATGTACAGTATGGACAGAACCAGTACAGGAGAATGAATGCTACAATACAAACAACAAGCAGGTATACAAATATGGTCATTGTAAATGAAGCCATTGTCTACAGTTGTCTACATATAGATAATTGAGACTAAAAGGTGCAATGTGTAAGATCAGGTCAAAATTTTAGTTGACAAAATGTATTAAATAAACTAGCATTATTAACAGAATATCAAAAGGCTACAGTGTTGACATCATGTCAAAGACATCTGTGTATTGTGTTGCAGAGACATTCTACTGAAATGAGCATGCTAACCAGCTAGCCCCGGCCGGTCCTGTCTTGTAATACCACTTGTACCTGTAGAGGCGATAGTGAGTCACTGAAGCATGCAGTCTGTCCTCAGTCCAACATGAGAGGACAAAGACGTAGAGCCGCCTAGAGAGCTCATCAGTCACATTGAATGTACAGTTTAGCAGTTTCGTTTTTTATTGGATTAAATCCAAAAGTGGCAGAAACAAGTAAACAACCCATATTTTCTGTTTCATTCTCCCCTCCACCAAAAGGCCAATTAGGATGATGATGGCAGGGAGGCAGCTCTGGAAGACCAACCTTAAGTCAGTGGCTAGCAACTAAAATTCAGCGAGCACAAACCCCAGTGCCGGGGGTCTGATCCTGCATGGCACACCCCACCGGTCATCTACATAGCTGCTACCTGACGGTCCGTCCCCTGGAGTCGCCACACGCTCTTCTCCCAGCAAAGTAGTCTCCTGGTGGAAGGGAGGACAAAACAAAAACTGGGGTTGTTTTTTTCTGTTTCTGCAACATTGGATTTAATCCACTGAACAAACTCTCAAAACCTATGGACCATACTGTCCCCAGATAGTGTCACAGTAAGCACTGAGATGTCTAATGTCAACTATAGGCTGATGCCTATGACACAAAAGTGGTATTTTGAAAGGCTTTCAGTTTTGGTCGAATTTTGTATAATCTAGCCGCTAACTGAAGGTATTTGTTTGGAGCATGTGACCAGTCATTACATGTTGCACCTTTAAGTAACAGTGCTAGTGTAAAAGTAGTGCGAAAAGCCGGATGTGAAAAAAGGTTGCGTGGTGCTGTTGCCAGGCTATGCTGGTAGTTTGTACACTGCATAACAAATCATTTTGTGGTGATATAATAGAAAATGATAACAACATGCACAAATATGTCATTCATACTGAGACTCAGGGATTTACTGTCACAAATAGCAAGCTCAAATGCTTTTCAAAAGATGTGTTACCTCGCTCTGAGCTGTTGTTGCAATAAAATCTGGAACATTCTTTTTGGGGTAGTTCCTTCTGCCGTGTGATATGCTGTGAAACAAACAACAGCACACACTTAAAAATCATAAGCAGCCGACGCATATGGAAGTTATCTTGATGTTCTTTTTCCTAGGGTAATTGTGCTTTACACTCAAAAACATAACTGGAATAAGTACATTTTGCAAATGGGATGAAGGACGTTGTTGTTGACGCATGTTGACCGAATGGTACATTGAATCAAGTGGTTCGGTCTGCTTGCATTCTTCTGTGATCATATAATGAATGTATGTGTGGGTGGGGAACACACTGAAACCCAAAAAATAACAAAAAACTATTATTGTGTATATGATGAGTCTGTTCTTTCACTTAATCATTTTGTATTTAAAGTATATTTGTTTATGGGACAAATGTATAGCATGAAACATCATCATATATATCACATCTATAGCTTATTTGAAATGCCCATCCATAAATGGGCCTTCAAAATAATAACACAAACTGACATGATCATTGATCTTTTTTTAAAATCAGAACTCATAGTTGTGAATAACTGAACCTCTTCCAGTGATCAGTTTGTAGCTTCGTAGCGTATTCACGGGACAAAGTGACCGCCGGTGCAGCTGGTTGGTTGACTGACTGGACTGTATCAGAGTTGCAGGCTGATGGAGCTAGCTAGCCAGATGACTGACTGGCTGTGGGGAAGGCAGAGGTTTCTATAGGATTATCTGGGATTAGGGCTCCCATTTGATTTGGTGGGTTTGTTTGTAATCCCTCCAACATCACATACTGTCCACAGTACACAAGCACAGCAGCAACAAATGCAACAAATTCATCCTCTCCATGCAACAGCTGATTGCATTTTATTATATTTTTATCATGAAAATCATCAATCCCTACAGTAATGACTAACTCCAAACTCATTTGATCGGTGGTAATTTCAACATTCACCTTACCAACTGTTCTTATCCTCTTAGCCAGGACTTCTCAGCACATATGCCTCTGGTCTGTATGAATCTGTCCATCACGGTGCACCACAATGTCCCAACCTTATCTGAACATAACTCATCAAATTAAAAAAAAATGTAATTGAGGTAAATCAAAGTGTATGGTATCGTAGAGCTGATTAGTGGAATGAGGGGCAGGTGGCAGTAAGCCACGACTTGCTTTGTACTCTCTCCATGTGCTACCAATGCAGTAGTTTAATATCCGATTCTGAAAATCAGGTTGTAAGATACAGTAGCTATACAAGTCATATGAATGATCAACATTAACTGCAATCTGTGGTGTGATTTAGATTTAGGTGACCATATTTCCGATGCCCCAAGCCAGAACCCTGAAGGCCTTTACACAAATAAATGACACAAAAATGATAAATACTCGCCTGCAAATATTTTGCATCAAAACTGTTCATACCAGCAGAGGTACAAATTTGCGACATTTTGTTTAGTGTTCTTTTAGCAAAATGCTCTGAGTGAATTTGAGTTCCATCTGGTAAACAGTTACGCAGTGTAAATGTCCATGGCTTTTATTGTGAAAGCTTAGAACGGAAGAAGTGGACCTGGTCTGTGCTGCCGTTGTCTTCTTGGCTTCTTGGTTCAGACTACAGAGCCTCCGTTTTGTTGCACACTATAGCGTATGTTTGGATTATTTGCGTTCTGCACAGCGTGATTAAAGCTCCGGAAAAAAAAACAATGCCGATGCTTCTTTGCAGCATAAACTTTTTTTAAATGTATTATTATACTATATTCATCTCTGGATTTGACCCATCCCTATATATAGGGAGCAGTGGGCTGCCCGGGGAGCCGTTAGGGGTACAGTGTCTTGCTCAAGGACACTTCGACACAGGACACGTCCCAGCCAAGGATCAAACCGACGACCTTCCGGTTATCAGACAACCCTCTTGGCCTAGTGAGCCACGGTTGCCCCTTTTTGTGTGAAAGTCCTCATGACAATTTCATAAAAACAAATTGACATGCCATTGATGTGCAAATTAATAAAGCCACAAGTGTCATAGCAACATCCTTGACATCGACACATCAATTGATTGACACACATACACAGACAAATCAGTGCTGATTTCAGACACGTGGTGCATTGTTTATGTTTTTATATCCAGGTTAGGTAATAGTGTGAGTGGAACACAACATGACTCACAATGTAAGCACTCAAAACAAGTATAATATTGTATTGTTATTTTAATTGATGTGAAAACAGGGACAATTTGCTAGGAAATGTTGAAAACTGGAACATTTTTGAGTGTTTTACAGATATTTGTCGGGACTTAGGACACTTGGCTTGAACCGGAACAATCCCGGACAAACCAGGACGTATGTTCACCCTAAGCTAGCTGTGGTTTCGTCAGCTAGCAGAACTTATTTTGCTGAAAACAGCTGCTGCTGGAAAAAAGGCTGAGATGAGAGCCGTGAGAGTGAAGCAGGACAGACGTTGTGAGACTTCGACAAGCTGAAAGAGGCTCAGAGGCACCGCAGAGCCAAGGGGACCTGAATACAACTCAACCGTTGTTCATATGAAGACTGATTTGTGTAGGTTTCATATCGCAAAGTAGTAAAGAGGAGCGTGGAATAGCTCATTTTGAGTTCTGGTGTTCAAGATATCAATGAATATTTCTTCTAATATAGTATTGATTGCCATTTTTGACTTCATCGGTTTCCTTTGATGAAGTTTTCATGAATCTCAGGTGACTTTCAGGTAAAATAAAGACTCTAAAATCAACCCTCTGGACTTATGAACTGTAATTGAACCAAGGCCTGTTGGAAACTGCGTATTCATTCATCTCGGCTGCTCTCTAAACTGAAACCGTGACCGAGTTCCTCTCCTCAGCTCTCGATGTTTCAAACCAGAGGGCGTGGCCATCATCTTCATCAGGTCCATGCAGAGGAGGAGTCGGGGTTGGCTTCTCTTCATTCATAGACTGTGTCTCCACCTGTCCTCTCATCCATTTATCCTCCCGTCCACCCTCCTTCTGTTCTCTCCCTCCTTCTCTCCTGGTTTGACAGTGTTATGTAATATCCTGCCTGCATCATCTCCACTCTCTCTCTTTCTTTCATCAGTATCTTTGTTCCTGTCTCACCCAAACTCAGTCCGTCACAGCATCCATCCTCTCTCCCGCTCCTCTTTCCCTATATCATTCCTCCTATCACTCTTTTACCATTCCTCCTATCACTGTAGTCCTTTCCAGGGATCCTTCCTGTCCTTTTCTGTAAAAGGAATGGTAGATAATTTGGAGAGCCACGTAGGGATTTGGCACAGGAATATCTTTGGTTTTTGTGGCTTGATTGACTTCCCTTAGGGTCATGCACCATTCTCCATCCTTTTCCTCCAGCCTTCGGAACTGGGAGGATCAGTGTATTCCAATGTGATGCAGCCATTCTAAGCACTCCTGCCGACAGCAGACCTTTTATGGTGACAGTGATGCCTTCCACAGCCTAATTTTTCAGACGGTATTGAGGTTTCCATACAGCTGGCTGTCCTTGTTTCTTCTCTATTTTTATAGAGTGTTGGGGAGTGCATCCTACATCATAATCTCCTTTTGCCCACAGATGTGTTGGCATTTTATTCAGCATGGCTTCTGCACCTGGGTGGTCAGTTTGCTCTCTGCCATGATCTCTTTCGAGGTCTTGCTCTTCCAACACACATCTTTCTTTGCTGCAGTGTGCGATTCTCCATAGAGTCTTCTCTGGGTTATGATGGAGCAACGGAGATCCTGTGGGACACCAGGTTCTCACTTCTAATGCTCTTTTTACCATTGGCCCTAGTGAACGGGCTTCTTGTCCAGCAGCTATGGCTAGGGTGACATGAGGCTCGCTTTCATGATTTAACTCGTACCACTGGGCTTGTGTTGTTGTCAGCGGCTGCCACTCCTTCTGGTCCCACATAGATGTCTGTGACTTTGGTCATTTCCTGGATTCCCTCGTGCTCTTGTTCCTAGGCTTCTGAATACTCTTCGTCTGGCGTTCTCAGATAATGGTATGTACAGTGTGGTTTCCAATGGAGTTGTGAATCTCTGCACCTGTCTTTCCCGAATATCCAACCGTTCTCATAGTTTTTTCTGATGCCATGTTCACACTGTTGAGGCTTGAATTCTACCCCACAGAGAGAAGGCCGCAGCTCACGCTCCACTGATGAATACAGTAGAGTCGCTGCGATAATAAAATCTACCATAAACTGGTTTACAATCAAAAAGTATTTAATCCTACTGACGCTAATACAATTACAAAGTGAAGCACATTAATTACAGTATCTATAGATATATATTCTCTGCGCAGAGAGGCATTTTACCCTGATCCCAGCCTGGAAACACAGCTGCCCTCAAGTTGAGACCAGAGGAAAGAGAGTGAATTCCTTCCCAGCACTTCCTGTTCACAATTTGAAATCCCCTCCCCTCTTGTCCATTTTAGTTCCTATTGGCTAACTCCAGCTGGCTCCTCCTTCTCTCTCAGCCAGCTAAGACCCCTAGCTCGGGTGATGCTCCTTCTGCGTCCGCTGAAATTGCCTGTCTATAAATCCCTGTCTTTCCCTTTGCTACCCTTAAACATACTATATAAAGATAAGGATTTGCAACTTTTGGCAAAAACTTCACACGTTTTACAAGCATAGATGGGACTTCCAAGTACTTGCTATATTATTATCCCCCACCTGTAAGAGGTGCTACTAATTCTACTAAGAAACACTTCTAACTATACATTCTAAAACACTCCTATATTTATAACTAATTATGAATTCTTAAACACTTCTAATTTATGACTAATTATTAATTCTTAATTATAAATCAAACACTTCTATTATAATTTCTTAAAGCACACTTCTAAACCTAAATTTCCTACAACACGAATGCTCGAATTCATCGCGCCGCATATTCGCGTCAATCGCGCCGCAGGTCTCGCCGGGGACCATTTGTGTACATTCGCGCGAATCGCGCCGGAGAGGGGGCGGGGCTTATCGCCCTGAAAGCCGTTCAACTGTCCGCCATTAACCATGGAAAAAATAACCTCTATTTCTGCTTAGTACGTGTTGTGGAAGTCACAGATATCCCGGGAACTAAACGCCGTCATGTCTGGGTTCATAATATTGTTCAGAGGAGCTCCGTGGATTTTTAATAATAATAATAATTAAAAAACAACAAAGTATGTGTGCATATGGATGTTCATGTATGCATGTACGTGGGTATCAATTGGTTGTCAGGCAAGAAAAACAACAAAACAAAAATCAATAATAGCAATAAATACATAAAAACAATAGATATATACTATACAAATTTTAATATTAATAGGATGGGTGATGTCACGTTTGCAGAAACATAGTGAGGGATGACCAGGTGGAGTGGTGTTCTGTTGTATTGTATATGATGGACGAGGTTAGATTGTCCATTGAAATATATTCTATCATTAATTTTCTCCAGTGTGTGATGTGTGTGTTATTTCTGGATTTCCAGTTCATGAGGATAGTTTTCTTGGCGATAGTTAGGGCCACGAGGAGTAATTTGCGATTTGTTTTACTCAGATTTATTGTTGAGATGTCTCCTAGTAAGCACAGTGAAGGGGATAATGGGACGAGGGGTTAATTCTGAGGTTGAGGGATTCGTGGATTTTATCGAGCTGTATTCACTGTGTCTAGCAAGCCACAGGTCGCTGTTTACTACAGCTGTATGTACATAAAATAAACTGATTTGGCTGTGATTTAACGGCAATAAACCGACAAAAAGGGACTCCGAAATAACTACGTAATGATGCCGATTTGTACTTGTCTTCTCCGACAAAAATGGACTCCGAAACAACTACGTAATGA
Source organism: Anarrhichthys ocellatus (assembly GCF_004355925.1). Lineage (NCBI taxonomy): Eukaryota > Metazoa > Chordata > Actinopteri > Perciformes > Anarhichadidae > Anarrhichthys > Anarrhichthys ocellatus. The sequence continues at coordinate 361,381 of NW_022280159.1, read as the reverse complement.
TGCCGATTTGTAGGCTACTTGTCTTCTCAATGGAGCGGATGGAGCGGTGCTAGGCTAAGCTAACATTGTAGCAGCTCCACCAACACTCAGACTAACGTCATGTAGACGTAAATACGGCAGCGTCTATTCATTGTTTGTACCATATGGTTTACACACATACATTTATACACTGTCACAGTTCAGCTCCACACCCTCCTCACTCTTATTGTCAGGCACTCCCTCCTCATTAGTCTAAACTCCCTTCACCTGTTCACTCACCTGCCTCTGATCAGTAATCAAGCCCCTATATAGACTCCTGCCTCCCAGACACATTTGCCAGATTGTTTCTTTGGTTCTATGCCAGACTCTCCAGCACACTCTCACGGGCTGATCTCCTGTTACCGATCCTGCCTGCCCCTGTTCTACCCGCCTTGCCTGACTCCCGGTAAACCCACCAGCCTTCTGATCCTGACCCTGTTTGAACTCTGCCTACTATACTTGAATAATAAAAGCCAAAGATCTCTGGAATCCTGTGTGTTGCATTTGGGTCCATATACAACCCGTTACATTACAATCTGGCCAGTCATGGACCCAGCACACACCCCTGCACCACTGAGCCGTTTCGAGAGGATCGAGGGGGCTCTCCAGCAGCATGAGGCACTGATGACCAACATCGCCACTGAGACACGTCAGTCAGCAGCAGCACAGGAGCAGGCTATGGCTGCGTTACCCGCTCAGGTCCAACAACTAACAGCAGCCCTAACCCAGCATGTAGTCTCAGCTTCGCCTCCTGCCCCTCCGACGCCTGCTCCAGCACACGAGCCCCATGTGGGAACCCCAGAGCGCTATGCTGGAGAACCTGAGGGCTGCAACCCATTCGTCACCAACTGCTCCATCTTGTTTTCCCTGCAGCCCTACACATTTGCCTCGGAGGAAGCTAAAGTAGCCTTCACAATCAACCACCTGACAGGCAGAGCACGACTCTGGGGCACCGCTGAATGGGAGAGGCGCACGCCAGCCTGCTCTTCGTTCCTGGCTTTTTCTGCGGAGCTACGCAAGGTGTTCGGGGCGGTCTCCAAGGGTCCTGATCCCACCGGGGGACTTATGGAACTGCGTCAGGGAGACCGGACAGTTGCTGACTATGCCATTGAGTTTCGCACGAGAGCACGCCTTAGCGACTGGAACTCGGCAGCACAGTGTGGGGTTTTTTTGGCTGGACTCGCTGGGTATATTAAAGATGAACTGATTTCTTTTGATTTACCTGCCAACCTGGATGGCTTAATTGAACTGACTTCCCGAGTGGACAGACGCATCCAGGCAAGGCGACAGGAGCGACGCAAAGGAGAGACAGATCGCCAGTCTTCCACCCGGCCTCGAGGTCCTCCAGCAGCTACCAGCATCATCCCAGGGCCTCAACCTGGGGGCGTTGAACCCATGCAGGTGGGGCACACCAGTCTCACTCCAGAGGAGCGTGAGCGTCGCCACCGGGGAAATCTTTGCCTGTACTGTGGCCAGGCTGGTCACTTTATATCCCGGTGCCCAGCAAAAGGCATGGCTCGCCAGTAGTAGGGGAGGTACTGGTGAGCCGAACCACAAGACTCTCTCCCAACCAAAGACCCCTTTGCCACATTCAGCTTCTGCTCGCGAACAGATCCCAGACCCTCACTACGCTCATTGACTCTGGCGCTGACGACAGCATCATTGATGAGGACCTAGCCCTTCAGCTGGGTATCAACCGGGTACCTCTGCCATGCCCTATTCCTGCCAGTGCCCTGGATGGCCACCTACTGGGGACAGTGACTCACCAGACCATGCCAATCTGTATGCTCCTGTCTGGTAACCACCATGAGACTATCCGGTTTCTTATCCTGCGGTCACCCCAGCATCCATTAATCCTGGGTTACTCCTGGCTCCGCCGCCATAACCCCCACATAGACTGGGCCACAGGAGCCATCCTGGGGTGGAGCTCATCCTGTCACCTGATTTGCCTGAAACAAGCTGCTGCACCCCGGCAGTCAGTCTGTTCCAGCTCTGCTTCGGACCTGTCAGGGGTGCCTACTGAATACCATGACTATCGGGAGGTATTCAGTAAGGTCAAGGCCTCATCTCTTCCTCCACATCGCCCCTATGATTGCACCATTGACCTGCAACCAGGTACCACTCCACCCAGGGGTCGCCTGTATTCCTTATCTGCACCTGAAAGAGAGACCATGGAGGCATACATAAATTCCTCTCTAGCGGCTGGGATCATCCGTCCCTCTTCTTCACTTGCTGGTGCGGGGTTCTTCTTCGTGGGAAAGGACAAGTCACTGAGGCCTTGCATTGACTACAGGGGCCTCAACGACATTACCATCAAGAACCGCTACCCACTCCCACTCATCTCTTCTGCCTTTGAGTTGCTGCGGGGGCCTACCATCTTCACCAAACTAGACCTGTGTAACGCCTATCATTTGATCCGGATCCGGGAGGGTGACGAGAGGAAGACGGTTTTCAACACCCCCACTGGACATTATGAATACCTGGTCATGCCCTTTGGTCTCACCAATGCCCCAGCTGTCTTCCAGACCCTGGTGAATGATGTGCTGAGACATGTTAAACAAACAGGTGTTCGTCTACCTTGACGACATTCTGATTTTCTCCTGGTCCCAAGAGGAGCACATTCACCATGTCCAAGCAGTCCTTCAACGCCTCCTAAAGAATTCTCTGTTCGTTAAGGCAGAGAAGTGTGAATTCCACGCCTCATCTGTCTCCTTCCTGGGGTACATCATGGGACGGGATTGTGCAGATGGATCCAGCCAAGGTGTCAGCTGTTACGTCCTGGCCCGTCCCTGACTCACGTAAATAGCTGCAACGATTCCTGGGGTTTGCTAACTTCTACCGGAGGTTCATCCGTGGCTATAGCACCGTGGCTGCCCCACTCACGGCCCTTACCTCATCCAAAGTGCTGTTCCAGTGGTCGCCCTCGGCTGAGGAGGCCTTCCAGAACCTTAAGGCCCGGTTTACCTCTGCCCCTATCCTCCAAGTCCCTGACCCAGAGAGACAGTTCATTGTGGATGCCTCCGATGTTGGGGTGGGGGCCATCCTATCCCAGCGGGCCGCCAGCGACCAGAAACTCCACCCCTGTGCCTTCTTTTCTAGGTGGCTCTCACCTGCTGAAAGGAACTATGACATTGGTAACCGAGAGCTGCTAGCTGTTAAGCTGGCCCTTGAGGAGTGGCGTCACTGGCTTGAGGGGACCAGTCTGCCCTTTTTGGTATGGACTGATCACAAGAACCTGAAGTACATTCAGTCTGCCAAGAGACTGAACTCTCGGCAAGCCAGATGGTCCCTGTTTTTTACCCGATTCAACTTTTCCCTCTGTTACCGGCCCGCTACCCGCAACGTCAAGCCTGACGCCCTGTCCCGCCAGTTTGTTGATAAGGGCGATTCCACCCCTTGCAATGACAATATCCTTTCTGCCCCTGTCTTGGTTGCTTCAGTCACCTGAGAGGTAGAGGAGAGAGTCAAGGCCGCCCTGGAGGACCAGCCCGGTCCTAGCTCCTGCCCTCCTGACCACCTGTTCGTCCCTGAGACCCTGAGGTCCGACATCCTCCAGTGGGCCCACAGCTCCAAACTCACTTGCCACCCCGGGAGCCAGCGTACCAGGGATGCTCTGCAGCAGAGGTTCTGGTGGGCTACTCTGGAGAAAGACACCCGGGAGTTCGTCAATGCCTGTCCTGTCTGCAACCAGCACAAGCAATCCCACCAGGCTCCTGCTGGTTTCCTGCAACCTCTGTCTGTGCCCCATCGGCCCTGGTCCCACATCTCCTTGGACTTTGTTACCGGTCTACCACTGTCCAACAAACATACCACCATCCTGACAGTGGTAGATCGGTTCAGCAAGATGGCCCACTTTGTACCCTTGCCCAAGCTCCCCTCGGCTAAAGAGACTGCTGAGCTGGTCCTGCTGCATGTCTTCCGGCTCCATGGTATCCCCACTGACGTGGTTTCTGACCGGGGACCTCAGTTTACATCCGTGTTCTGGAGGGAGTTCTGCACACTCATCGGGGCCACAGCCAGCCTGTCATCTGGATACCACCCGCAATCTAACGGCCAGACTGAGCGCAAGAACCAGGAGATGGAGACGGCTCTACGGTGCTTGGTCTCCAAGCATCCATCGTCCTGGTCCCAGCAGTTCCTGTGGGTGGAGTACGCCCACAACACCCTGACCAACTCTGCCACTGGAATGTCCCCGTTTCAGTGCGCCTACGGTTTTCAACCGCCACTGTTTTCGGCTCTGGAGAAAGAGGTTTCCTGCCCAGGCCTTCGTCTGCCGCTGCCGCCATACCTGGACCGAGGCCAGAGTTGCGCTCGTCCGATCAGCCAACCGGTACTCCACAGCGGCCAACCGGCGTCGCTCCAAAGCCCCCATCTACCAGGCTGGTCAGAAGGTGTGGCTATCGACCCAGGACCTACCCTTGCAGGTAGAGTCTAAGAAGTTGGCACCCAGGTTCATTGGGCCATTCGAGATCCTGAAGGTCATCAATCCAGCAGCAGTGGCTCAAGCTGCCCCGGACCATGCGGGTCCACCCGTCATTCCACATCTCCAAGTTGAAGCCGGTTCGAGAGTGCCCACTGGTTCCTGCTGTACAGCCTCCGCTACCACCTCGATTCATCGATGGAGGGCTTACCTACACGGTTCGCCGCCTGCTTCATTCCCGCCGCCGTGGGAGAGGCCTGCAATACCTGGTCGACTGGGAGGGCTACGGGCCAGAAGAAAGATCCTGGGTCCCAGCTCGACATGTTTTGGATGCCCCTCTCATCAGGGAGTTTCACCACTGCCGTCCTGACCAGCCCTCCAAGGGTCCTGTGCCCACTGGGGCTACCCAGCTAGACTCTGTTCCCTCTCTTCCATCTGTAGCGTCAGACGTTAGGGAGGATGAAGAAGAGCCGTCTTCTGGCCCGGACAACTCACCCACCGATGATGATGAGGATGGAGATGTCGGAGGAATATTAGCCCTCCTCCAGGCCCCCTCCGCCCACCCGGCTTGGTTGTGGTTGTTTTTGGGACACCTGTTCACTCACCTGCCTCTGATCAGTAATCAAGCCCCTATATAGACTCCTGCCTCCCAGACACATTTGCCAGATTGTTTCTTCGGTTCTATGCCAGACTCTCCAGCACACTCTCACAGACTGATCTCCTGTTACCGATCCTGCCTGCCCCTGTTCTACCCGCCTTGCCTGACTCCCGGTAAACCCACCAGCCTTTTGATCCTGACCCTGTTTGAACTCTGCCTGCTATACTTGAAGTTAGTAATAAAAGCCAAAGGTCTCTGGAATCCTGTGTGTTGCATTTGGGTCCATATACAACCCGTTACATACACAGTTTGGTCCTATTGTTATGAGGTATCGTAGAGCTCTGGGTGAACAGAGTATTTATTTCCTGATTCAACAACGGCAGGAAGTCAGTGATGACAGGGGAAGCAACTCAATGCTGATAGGCTATCTCGCCGGGGCGTAATGCGAATATTTCGCCGTAGTTGACGCTTCCATCTCGCTGCGCCATCGCAAATTCGCGCCGCGCCAGTCTCATCGCGTCTGTGCATAGACTTTGTATGTAATCTACTCGCGCGAATAATTCGCGCCGTGTTTGGTGTGAACGCAGCATGAGAGTGGGGGTGTCTTCTCGTTTAGGTTTCGTAAGCATGAGGCTGCGGCACCAGAGTCAATCATCATTTCAGTGTCAACTCCGGCCACGTTACAGGTCACCCTGTAAACCACACATGCTTCTGGATCTTCTGGGCCTCTTCAGTGCTGACCCTGTGGATCAGTCCTGTCCCAGTTCCCTGGGGACATCATGGACATTTGGTTTTGTGCAGGATGCATCAGCAGATGGTTTGGCTGGCTTGGTGGTCCTGGTCTTTGTTGCTGTGGGGGTGCTTGGGGGTAGGGATGTCGTGGAGGAGCTCCTCTGAACTGCATTCCTCCTCCCATTTGTCTTGGGCACTCTCAGGCCCAATGTCCCCATCTTCCACAAGTGTAACATTTGTCATTCCTGTCTGGGTTTCCTCCATTTCCTGGTCGGCCATATCCACCTGCTTGGTAACCTCTGCCTCTTCCATATCCTCTGCCTCTGCCTCTACCGCTGTACTGTGGAGGGGGTTGGTAGTACACCACTGGGGCAGCTGGATATGGTTGATATGGTACCGGGGGTACAGCTGGGTATTGGGGCTGTTGGGGGCCTGAGCCTCGGTTAATGCCATCTGTTTCCTGGCCTGTTGTTTCTTTTTGCTGGCTTCTGCGTCGGCCTCCGCTATCTGGATTTTTAGGAGTCGCTGCGTCAGTTTCTTCAGATCTTCCTGTCCGCTTGTCTCAGCAGCTTGGTGTCTTTGGTTGTGGTGGGTGAGATGTTCCCTCCAGATGATATCTTCCATGTTACTCAACCCTACTACTCCTTCCAGCGCTGTTTGTACTGGTAGGGCTAGGCTTTTCTGTACAGTGTGTCGCCATACTACAGTGGTGGCTTCATTGCTGTCATGTCTCCCCCCTCTGGCCACATGCCACTCTGCTTCCACTCTCTTTAGGTACTGATGCATTTCTTCTTCTGGTTTTATCTTTATTCCAGTGAGCATGCAGATTTTACAGCCACAAAGCTGATTTTCAGGTATTTGTTGGACGTGACATGAAGTCTATATTTTCATTAGTACTGATACTGTTGAAGTTAGAATTGTTTAAGATTAGAGAATAGTCACTTAAGATGTGACACTATTCATCTATGCTTATTTAACCACCATGCTGCTGTACATTGCTGACAGTGGTGGGGATGGATGTAACACTCTTTTAATCTAATTAACCCTAAATTGACAACTACACACACACACACACACACACTTTTTGTTCAATACATAGCTGAAATTTTTTTTTAGGATACTGTACCTGTATGGTATTTTAGAAGCAAAATTGGATCAGTGATTTGTCAATAAAGCTGTCAACAAAATAGCCATCTGCTTTCAGCTGGTCGAAATGGTCCATCCAAAACTGGGCGCATTCACTTCTCAAGGTGCACCACCATCGTTTTGATTTCCAGTACTTGGACCTCAAGTGACACACTCGGTACCATTCTCATCTGCAGTGGTGGGCCGTGCATTTTATACCCGGGACTTCTGTGCTGTCCTACTACACTTGGGCCATCTCCTAATAAGCTCATTATGACGCCACAGCTACAGTTATTTGTTTCTAGGGGTGTAACAATACACGTATTCGTATTAAACCGTTCGGTACGAGGCTTACGAACTGAACAATACGTTTGAATAATACTAGTGCATTTGGAAAATGCAGAAGCTTAAATTGTGGGAAATATAATGTTTTCGGTGGACTGCGCTCACGTAGGAGACGATGGGCTTTGTGACCTCTGAACCCGGAACAATAACAAAAAACAGCTGAAGCTGAGGCACTACACGTGTCTTCGGGGAGAATAAACTAGTTTAGCGGGGAAACAACAGCCCGAACCGATTCAATTGTCCGGACAATAACCCTGCGCATGACGGGATGCTTCGTAATTAATGGACAATGCATATAGTCCAAATCAATGTAATTAACACAATGACAAGAACAAACTCACAAGAACCAGTCTCATATATTTATATGACAACAAAGCAACAAATCAATCCAGCAACACTGCAGCGCTAGAGCACGAGCCATTCATATTATTCATAAAAACGACACGATAGACAAATGAACACAGTAGAAACGCTACTGCAGAAGGAAAAAACGCAAAAGCAGTTGACTTACCAGAGCTGCTGTTCACTTAAAGACAAAGTCCATCCTCCTTTCTTTGTTAAAGAGTTTAAAACCGTGGTTGTACAGAACATCGGTGCGGGTCAGTTCCAGCCAGAGTCCTCCTGCGGACGTGTTCGTTGAGTTGTAAATCCACTCGGGTCTCTCCAAAAGTTTTCAAAAGCATGTAGCTTGTGCGTGTCCTGTCGTGTAGCTGCCTTGGTTAGCATAGCGTGGCTCCAAGCAGCTCCAAACACCAAAAGCTCAGTTGCAAATTAAACACATTCTTAGCCATAAAATGTGCAAGACTTCTCCAACGCTGTCAGCCAGGAATACCGTTCATACAAATCCTTTTCCATGCTGGGTCAGGGCTGCTAGCTGTGGGGTTGACCGACCCTTTCATATGATGTCCAGTTTTTCTGGAAATGTCCTCCAGAAATCTGTTTCTCCTCCTTCAGCCATTGAGTGTTAAAAAAACACAGCTAGGTAAAAAGAAAAGAATCTACACCAAGCAAAACGCTAAACATGTCATAACTTCTCTTACATATGTTTCAACCTGAACTCTTAGTAAATACTAACATCTGCTAGCTAGCTTTCTGTTTGACAAAAGTCACGCTGGCCCAATGACCAATCACGGCGCACGTTAATGCAGACGTACTTAGGAGGCTACCTCGGTGCCACTGGCACGTCAAAGAATACGCCCAACATGTCAAACTAAAGATCTGATTGGTTGAAGACTATGACAATCAACAATATCGTCCCCATATACTTTAATCTGCAAAGTCTACCTAGAGGACCTCAGGCCTCTCTCCTTGCATAGAGACATAGGGGCTGAATCTGATTGGATGAAAGCTCTCCTTAAAACAAGCTGCACTGGAAGCAGCGCTTGCAGGCTGGAAGCAGAGCAACAGAGGAAGACAGTAGCTGTGCAATGAGAAAAATAAGCTAATGGGAAAAATAATGATAATACATGTAGTGTATTTGTGAAAAAATATTAAATTATAAAATAGCTATAACTTTGTGATTCTGTTTAGGCCAGCAGAGAAGGCTTAGCTGGCCCTGACGGCCCACCACTGCTGGTGTGCAAAAACGTTTGCATTATTGCAAGGTGGGTATTCTCCGTACCGTGATCTTACCTGATTTTTTGCAGACATCCATTGTTTTCTGTCACAGCATCTATGTAACCTGTGATAATACGAGGGTCATTGTTGGTTTTGTATACTTCTAGTCATATCATTTTTCTCTAGAAGCCATCTGTGCAACCACTGATACATATTCCCTAAGGCTTTAATTTGTCGTACCCATCTATATGCCATACATAGTTTGGCCCACGGCTGACATACATACGGCGTCTTAAACGGTTGCGGGCCCGCAGATCTACCCCATTCCCGTCCATCAGTCGCATCAATTGAATCAATTGACGCACGTCGGTAATTATCCCGGCCATCCAACGTTTCTGGTGCATCCATCTGTAGCCATGCTGTTTGTCAGACGTTTGTAGCTGTTGGTGAATGAAGGATGCTACCTCAGCTACATCTGTCTTATTTTGTCTAAGTTAAAGTTGGTTCTTTCGTAGCTTTCTCTAGGGTCCGTAGGCTTAGTTTGATATCATGTGATTCCTCCAAAACGACTAAAATTTCACGATTTGTGAATCGTCTAAAGTAGTCTTCAATTATGGTATCCATTTTGATCTGCTAAGCTTTGTCTCATCCACTTGCTTCTGTTGGAATCAATGTTATTATTTGTACAATGCATAAAAAAACACATCTTCATGTCAGGTAAAATCATTAGGGGGCAGTGTTTACACCCTACACTTTAACTGGGTCTAACAAAAGCATTTTTTTTGGGACTTTAGGAAATTAAGAAACACTGTAAAGGTTATGAAAACTCTCCTTAAAAAAGATCAGGAATCAGACCTTCTTGTACTGATGCAACAGAACTACTGAGGCTGAAATCATGTCTTGGCGATCAGATGAAAAAAAAGACGAAGAAATGACAAGTCTTGACCTCATTTTACTTTTATTTCACTGATTGGGTCCAAGTTTTATTCTCCTTACAACAGGTTAATTTATTAAATTAATCATACTTTATTTGTATAGCCCCTTTCATACAGGCTGGTGAAATTCACAGTGCATTACAGATGATTGCCAATCTAATAAAAAGGTGTTATAAATATAGTATAAACAGTAAATCTAATCCACACAAAAGATAGAATAATACTATAAATAATAAAATAGATAAAAGACAACTAAAAACTAAAACAGACAAAATGCCCTGCCCAAAAAATTAAAATAAAATGTGAAAATAACATTGAAATTACAATGGCCATTAAATATTGTTATCAAGGTGCACGTTGCTATCTATTGTTTGGCCTCACAGATGAGTTTCTATGGCGATTCCCTGATAAATACCAGCTGTGTAATGCTCTTCACATGCTGCCACGGTGACACAGGAGAGTTGATCAATAGTTGTATGATGTTGAGCATCTGTCTTGTTACTACTGCAGTCACATGTTACTACTGCTCCTTTCCAAAAGTGCATATCAGAATTCTTTCAACATTTATTGTGATCTTTGCTCCCCACTTTAAAACTGCAATAACTGAATCCAGTAAAATTACCAATATCACAAACACTCCATTACAAGTAAAGGTCATGCATACAGTACATACGTATTATCAGCTAATGTACTTAACTATCAAAGTAAATTCTTCATTATGGCCACCGCTGCAGATATATCATGACATTATGTGGCTGCTAACACTGTCGCATCACTGGTTGAGGTGGAGCTATGGACACACCCCTGTACAATAAACAGTGTGGTCATTATGGGCACCACCTCTGTATGTGAGTGCAGGATTTAGGCCACGTAGATGGACCGGTTGTTGGAGTTGAAACCACTCTAATTTTGTTACAGTCTGTGGACCAATCCAGAGGAGTTTAACTCTTTTACCATCTGATGACCTAAATAAGGAGTGAACCCCTGCAGGGCCGAGGTTTAGCTGAGGGATTGACACACTGATGTGTCATGTTAACGCTGGTTCTCACACACACACACACACACACACACACACACACACACACACACACACAGTAAAACACACATGCTTACACTTATATCTGTAAGCAACCTGCAGCACATTTACACGTCTCTATCGACCACTAACCAAAATCATATAAAAAATACAAATAATGCTGTTTTTCTGAGACGCTATTATGAAATCAGAATATCTAAAAGTTCACGATGGACGTGGAGTTTTGCAGTGATTGGGGGCGGGGAGGGAGAAACTGGTGGGAGGAAGGAGATATGGAGGAGAGAGTTTTAAGGCTGTAGGGGGATTTGGGGCGAGGCCACACAGGGGGTGTCTGGGTTAGAGGGGTGGGGGGGTTGGGGAAGTGAAGAGATGGGTGAGGAAGGGTGAGGCAGGCAGCGGGAGGGTAACGCTATGATAATGGAGGGGGGGGGGTGAGAGGAAAGAAATGTTGTCGGTCTTAAACTTTGTGCATCTCTAGGGACATTTTGGGCTTTTAAAGTTGTAATGTTTTTCTGTTAATGCATGTAGCATACAGTTTGACAGTAGTGTGAGTTATTTTTTTTACTTTTAGAATTTTGGAAGGAGAACCTCAGCTCCTATAATAAGTCTGTAATAAACTGTGTAGCCAAAATACAGACACTCAAACCCAAAAATGTCCCCATAGAAACCCATTAAAACTACAATGTTTGATCCTACGACCATTAGAGCATGAATCATTCTATTATATCAGGTGTTCACCTGGCTTCTACATTATACATTTTACTATTTTCTACATTATTAGGTAAATACATGCTATTTTCCTGGTTTCCACTATGAGGCATCGCTGCTGTATTATGGAGCACTGCAGTATTTGATATAATGCATCAAAATCAATGTTTTTGTAAATCATTGACATAATCAGAAAAAATCTTCATTTCATTTAGTAAACAATGAAAATTAAATGTTTGTCTTTTTTAATAAAAAACAACAGTGGCATTATGTAAACAAACTGGCATTTGAAGGGTTGAAGTTCTGACTGTTTGGTAGTTGTGATCAGAACTGATGCTGGTTAGGTTCAATTTTGAGTTATTTTTTTCATAAAAATAGTGACATAATATAAACAAATTTAAAGGGTTACCATTCTGAAAATAAATGCATATTTTTATATTTATTTGGTAGTTATGATGATTTTGACAAGGACGAGAACTTCAGAGCAACTTTCCTAAAGAGATGCACGATGGTTAAACATAAAGAACAGTGACTCACAGCCACACTGTGTCTGAGACGAATGAAGCAAAAGCACGACACAACCTCTACGCTGCCACGTGTTGGTTTATCTTGTAAAGGAACAAAAGGTCATGTCAGCTTTGGATGCTCTTTACACTTCTTCCCCATGAAGAAGAGAGTCTTTTATTTACAGCTAGTATCATTGATGTGGCATGTGATCCACTAGAGCTCCATCTCTGTGGTGTTCATACCATGTTTCTATGACTGTGAATGCTATTTTGACAGCATCGCAGAGAGTGTTTAGAATCCAGATTCACAGTCTCTCTGATATTAGCTTATTATGAGAAAAAAGGAAAAAGAAAATCCTGGCATTTCACAACTTCATGGCAGCTTACTAGTGTTTTAAATAACATCTGAATAGAGCAGAGAAAGGATAAGAAGGACTATGAAGAGGTGAAAGAGAGGAGGAAAGAATAACAGAGGAATATGAATTATTGTTTTTTTAATGCAGTGACGCAAAATTCTGTAAACTGGCAGTATATTTGACCAATTCTTTTACATTATATTTATTACTAATGAATTCTCTTTTAATTTATCTTCACAAACAACTCAAGTCACAAATCTCTGCTTTGAACACCATCGATTTACTTCCCAAAAGTTTGAACGGCAGCCTGAAGAGGTGGTGAGCTACTTCAGGGAGGATGCAGGGAGGGAATGGGAGTAAAGTCTGGTTCCCCCATCTTATAGGAAAAAAGTGTGAGCATCCCACTAGTTCAGATAGCACAGACCCAACAGTAAAATCTGCTTCATGCTGCTCCTGTAAAACACAAAATCCTAACAGGGTGGACGAAGCATGGACACACAGCACCACCTAGTGGACGTTCAATGAACAACCAGGGCTGCAACAGAGCACAGTGCACGAGGAAGCAACACGTCTCACCAGTTCACAAAGTGACTGACAACACTGGGACCTATTACCAGCACACTGTGCACCTTTGTAGAAACACTTGTACCCATAACAACACAACTCAACCAATACGAAATAATAATAGTTTAGTTTCAGCCTATGAGACGAACTGACAGTGTGTATAATGTATAATGTATAATACAATCTAAGAATGACGCGACAGGAGCTACAGCAGCTCAGAGCTCTGACTTCTTTACTTAAGTATAGAAATACTCCATTACAAGTACAAGTCCTGCGTTCAGAATCCTGCTTCAGTTAAAGAACTGAGATGTCCCAGATTGATATTAATATTCATGTCATCAGTGGGTCGTTAATATTGATCATCAGTGTGTCAGCAGCTTTCTACTGTTCTAGCTGCTTGAGGTGGAGTTAGTTTCAAATAGTTTATCTACAGTTATGTGGTTTACTCCAGTGGTTCCCCATCTTAAAGGGATAGTTTATTTTACGTGTGTTTGTATGAGGTTCTTCTCCATAGTCAGTGTCTCACTACAGTAGATGGAGTTAGTAGAAACAGACAGGAGCAGAGTAATGTTCTGCTGTGGACGTAAATGATTCGCTCTCCAACACTGCTTAGGTCCCAAAATGTTCATTATGAGACCGTTCATATTCATATGCCCCTTCAGTTTCATTACTATTAAGACCGAGGTAGACAACTCTCATCACTGCTGACATAAACAATGCTCATAGAGAACTCCTATCAATCAACCTAAGCTGCAGGTGTTTAGACTGTGGGAGGAAGCTGGAGGACCGGGAGAGAACCCACGATGACACATGCAAAACCCCACACAGAAGCACCGTCCCGGGCCCCTCTTGCTGTGAAGCCACAGTAGCCACTACACCACCGTGAAGCCTGGGATGACAACCAGCACTGTTCAAATTAAATAAGTAATGCACCAGTTAACAGGCCGCATCTGTCCTTATTGATCTTCATTCATATGGAGTATAAATGGGGGAAAAAAAATCTTTATATCTTCAGAGGCTGTTAGACTTCAGGAGGACACACTGGACTCACTCACTCACTCACTCACTCACTCACCCAATCCCAATCTCCACACTCACAGACACAGATTTTGAGGTGCGCTCCCGTAAAGTCCGTGAGGATTTAGGTCTTTTTGACCTTGTTTGAGTCTCCCGCAGACATTTTGAGCCCTTTGGCCCAATTCCAGTGTCCCCCCTATAAGGCCTTAAACACTGAACCCTGAAGGATTTACTGATGTCACCTGGTAAGTGGTTGAGGTCACTTGGGCAAAGTCTGCATCTAATACTGACTTAGAGAAAGGGTTCATAAAGGGCTCAAAATGTCTGCGAGAGACTCAAACACTCAAAGATTTGACAGTGGGACAGACCTAAACCCTCACGGAGCGCGCCTCAAAGTCTGTGAGTGTGGAGATCGGGATTGGGCCTTACACAGAAGCATTTACATTGTGATTGGGCCACTCATTCATTCACTCGTTCATTCACTCACTCACTCACTCACTCACTCCTTCCCTCACAGCCTCTTACTCTCTCTTTCTGTCATCATTCCATTCATTCATGGTTTCCTCTTCCACTTCCATATTCGTGTAGAAAGCTTGAGGGTGATGCGTGCCTCATTGTTGTCATTCTTTGTATTTTCACCACCTTTTGCTACTCTTTACGAGTAAAGAGCAAATGTACCCAAAGGACACACACACACACACACACACACACACACACACACACACACACACAGACACACACACACACATGCTTGGAGGCAGCGCTGCTGAAAGGTGATCTATGCTGAATCACCAGTCTGTGTGTGTACATGTGTAAGATCTATTAGTACAGTGCAGTCACAGGAACCAATGCTATTTCCTGTGTTTTACATCAGAATGTATTCACTTATTACAGTGGAAATGGTTCAACGACGAAGATTAAAGGAACACATCAAGGATTTGGAGACTTTCCTGCTGTTCAAGTCTGCAGAGAGCGCCGAGACACGGCAACATCCCCCATGTGTTGGCCACAGACGACGGAAACTCTCCACATAATGTATCCGACTGTTGTAAAACGGAGCCAAACATACTTTCTCATTTCTATTATCTGAGAATGCTGTAGAAACAAAGGGCTTTATCAAAAAAAATGAAAGGAAAACTTATTCGTCACTATTTGATGACACGCTGGAAAAAGGCCACTTTAAAAATAAGTTAAAAAGGTATTTAATATGATGTGTTTTTGCTTGTAATTAATTAAAAAAATCTGCCAATGGAACAAGTGTGAATTTCCTTGGTAAGATTTCTTGAAATAAGATGTGATATTTAGGCCTTTCAAGTTAAAAAAGACTGTTTTTGAGTCTCACTAGTATGTGTATGTTTTTCACTTGACAAGATATTAAACATTGTCTTAAGAACAAGTCCCTATACTGAAATGTTACTTGTTAGGTGCTTGTAGAGAAAAATGAAGACAAATATACACGTTAAGATTTTGTGTTTTTGCAGTGTGGCATTGTTTGTGTGGAGCCCTGAAACCCACAGAAGAGAGTGAAAGTTTCTCAGACGAGTCAATCAGTTGATAAAATGAATATTACTTATTTCAAGTTTCAACAGCGATACTGGTGTTGTGGTTCTGTGTCTGAGTCGTCATGGCAATATGTGGTTGTGGCAACACCTACTCTATTAGAACAGATTTCGTCACCGTGGCTTTACAGGCGTGTAGTTGATGGGTGAGGTCCGAGCAAGGAGGGGGGGGTGAAGGTTCCACTGCAGATCTTTATTAAGTATCAAGTAGCAATAAAAACATACTTGATACATTTTGTTTAAAGCCTACTGTGTTAGTTTGTTTGTTAATGACACACAAAAAAATGCAACCCTAACCCCAAAACCCTCTTTTGGTCAAATAAAAATTGCATGTGGGGTTTACAGCCAGTTGATTGCCTTCTTTTAGTTGGTGAGGTAGCTGGTTTTTATGGCTACTTAGATAGCACTGCAATGCTAAAGCTAAGATGACTCATCATTATGATGACTCATAATGATGACTCGTAAAGAAATTGCTATAAACTGAACCTCAAGGAGTTAAAGAAATACAAGTTCTGAGGAGGTATGATATATAGCTAAAGACAATGAAATTCAACAGTGGCTTTTAAATTATCAGACACACACAAATGTTTACGTGCTAACTAGCTACAGCAAACGTCTGTAATGCCGGGTCATTGTGGCAATGTGGCGAGTATTCACCACAAAAGCACATTGGTCACATTGTGTGCAAATACGATGTGGTGAATACTCGCTTTACATTCAGAATTGCTATGACAACGACAGTGCATGTACTGTACATGCTGCAGCCGGTAGCTCCCATTAATGTTGCTACATTTTTGTCTTTATTTATTTTATGTTCATCACTAATGGCATATGACAGAATACATTAATTTATCAGCATCTGAAAAAGAAGTATGGGGATTAAGAGCAGCAGACTTTGAGACGTCACCACCTGCTGGACCAAACTACCCCGGAGAGGAGAGGGAGGAGAGTCTCGATGGAAGCTAAGCTAACCCAGCTAGGACCTGAGGCTAGTCCACTACCCAGCATGCTCCTGGCTGTCTGATGCTCTGTTGCAGGAAAATAAGATGGACGAAAGCAGCAGGAGGTTGGTGACTGTTGAGTCCACATCTTCACAGAGAGCTGGATCAACAGTTCATCAGGATCAAGCTGCACTTGACAGCAGGACTCTGGTGGGACCAGAGGAGGTGGACTTTGTGTTTACATCATGATGCTTGATGGACGATATTTTCCTCATGTTAAATATTATATTATTATTATTATTATTACTACCATATTATCTGCCCAGATAATTGTTTTTGTTGCTGCTGTTTACATTCCTTATAATGCAAATTAAAAAAATGATCTGCAGGAATGTCCTTTTGTTTTTGTTTTGTTTGTCACGTGTTTATTGTGTTGAAAATGGGCTATAACTGAATTTGTTTGTGCATCCCTGTGTTGCATAATGACACAAAATGGTCCTTGAATCTTTGAAGAATTTATCCTTTCATCCTTTATGTTTTGCTTGTCATCAGGATCTACACAGCAAAGACTGCAGCTTAGTTTAGTAACTTCAGTTTGATTCAACAAAGGGTTCTGACCCTTGGCATGATCACTCAACACACACACACACACACACACACACACACACACACACACACACACACACAGAGGTCTGTAATGATTTCATCATGTAGCAGGATATCCTACCGCCACTATATAAACACTCAAAGAGGGTCGAGAGTCTCTCCTTACTTCCCTGCTCTCCCTCTCCTCTCCCTCTGAAACCAGGATATGTTTGCTTGTTTAAAACATGACAGCAGTGGTAGCCATCTTTTTTTTTTGTCGTCTGACAACCCTACAGGTACTTTAGAACCTATAAACCTATAGATCACGGAACAACAGATGAAAATTCACCTCACTTGAATGAGTGAACAGCGTGCTTTCAACATTAAAGTAGTACGTTTGGAACAGACTGAAAACATCCCTGTGTTGGTGGTCGGGTTGGTGGGGTTGTGTCGGTTACATGGTGAGATGATAAAATGCAATCCAGGAAGGCCGGTTCGAAGAGTAACTTAATACCCACAGAACATCTTGGCTTTGCTGACCTCCAGTGGTTTAACCAAGCTGCAGTGATGCACAGGTTTACAGGACGTGACATCACTGTTGGGTGTGGTTACAGGTGCACCAGACCAAACCGAGATAAATGTTCAAACAAAGAGGGCAGCAAAACACTGCTGGGTGCCCCGGGGGACGGCCCCTACCCCGGCCTGATTGGCGAACTTTGCTGTTGTAGCCGCTACTTAGGTTAGACCCAGCGCTGCCGCTGGCCACAACCAGCTGAGGCTAACTGCTAGCTGAAGGTCCGTCTCCTGGAGCCAGCACTCGCCGTCTTCAAAGCGAAGTAGTCTTTTGGTGGCAGCAGAGACAAAACTAAAATACGTGGGTTTTCTTTTGCTTGAGTCTTCTGCGTCAGCATCCCCCACTGCGTCTCATTGAAATAAACGAGGATGCTGTGTTCTTTCATAGTCCTGTGTTGGTCTGAACACCCGCTTCTTTTGGATGACTTTAAGGAACAACCAAAAACCCTGTGTTACGCAGCTTCTAGCGTTATTGAAGAGTGGAAAAGATTCTGCCTGCAGCAGATAGACTTGTGAAACCATCAAGGTAGTATTCTTGTAAAGGATGAATTTCCCAACCTGAGTAAAGCAATGCAACATACGCATCATGTGTATGTGTGTGTGTGTGTGTGTGTGCGTGTGTAGCAACACCCAGACTTGTTGTATGTCTGGATCAGACAGTCTAATGTCAGCAGTTGGTTTGTATTGGCGAACGATGTGAATAAATTAGTGAGAGGTCCCGTCCATTCCAGAGAATCGTCTTCCACTCCAGACGGACAGGGCCTCACATACTTCCTCTTTCTGTGTGTGTGTGTGTGTGTGTGTCCCACTTGGCCTAACACCTCCACACTGAGACAGGATATTGATGTCAGCTTCATTTTTGAGGGGATAGATTGAGAATATTGTATATACCACTATACTTTTGTTTGCATCAATGTTTTGAGACAGTTTATAATATAATTCTGGAAAGTAATATTAATCAACTAAGACGCTAGCAATCCTTCTGGAATTTTGAAAATTGCAGACTTCAATTCAAATTTCCACTTACTCTATAAGTGAAATTAACAATTTATGCATTGGACTTTTTGGCCACACTAATTCATGAAATATATGAGCAGTTTCAAGATCATAGACATAGTTTCAAGATCGTGTCCTAGACCTGGTTTTAAACTATGTTTTCATTTTTGATTTTCTCTGTGTGTATGTAAATTATTGGCCCTATGGTCACATTCTGTTTTTTATGCTTGTAATTTCTGCTCTGTTAAGCACTTTGTGACTTTTGTCTGTGAGAAGTGTTTTATAAATAAATTTGACTTACTTACTTACTTACTAGAAACCAATAGTGAGGATTGCAAGGGTCAGAGGGTACAGAGACCCCCCCCAAAATAGTCTTGTTAACCAGAAAACATATGTGTAACTGCTGGTTACAGCTGTGTGAAACCTGAAATAGGCAATGGGCAGAAATAGGCAATGCAGTAACAGAATATTGATAATCATGTTTGATCAACGCTGTCTAGTTTGACAGTTTGATCGCAGTCCACAAGCGTCACGAGCAGTGATTGAATCTAGGAGCCAGAAGAACCTGGATTCTTCACACATAGTCTGTCTCATGTCCTGTCAGAATATAGTGACAGTTTTAACAAATAAGACAAAAGTTATTTTTTATAAAAGTTGCCAACTGCAGCTTTAATGATCTTCCAAAACATTGTCAGCGAAGCTACTTGCAAATGTATGCCGATGACACTGTTGTAGTGCATACAACAGTATACATGGCAAAAAAGCTGATAGGTGAGAAGCAAACAACAGCTATGGAAAGGATCACACAGTGGCTTCATCAATCATGGATTAGTTTAAATGTTGGCAAGACAAAAGTTAGATAGACATAATAAAAGACACAAGCTTCATATAATTCGGGTAAGCCAGCAGCAGTTCTGCCAGAACCTACTGGCCTATTGTTTGTGCACCACCCAGCCAACTCACCGGACGTTTACCTCCATTACCTCGCTATGTTTACCTCCGCAGGCGGCCCAGAATAACCTGTCACTCAGCAACCACTATTCACCCATTTCCTCCAATGGCGTGACTTTGCTGTACGAGGGGGCGGGAACTGGATTAAAACAGGATAGAGCGGGGAAAACAAGATGTGACAGAGAGGAGGGTTTCACAAAGGACAGGAAACACAGAGACATGTCAAAGAGAGCAGGGGAAGAGATGAAGGGGGAGATAGAAGGGGGAGAAATGAGTAAAGTGAAGTGGTGAATGGGGTTAAAAAGAGACGGAGAATACAAGAGAGGAGGACGAGAATGGAAGGATGGATTAACAAAGGAAGAGAAAGAGGTGAAGATGTACAGTAGATGGTGTAATGAAGAAATAAATAAATAAAGCAACAACAGAAAAGCGCATGAAAAAATACTCAGACTTCAGCTTTGAAGTCCACTTTTAGACACAAAGTGGTCCGATGTGATTCTGATATGATTTGATAAACAGTGGTGGCTTCCTGTGAGTGCCCCAGAAGAAGTGATGACAGTTTTCTAACAACAGAAGTGAGTCAAAGCTTTTGGTTTTTACGGGCGTTTAGTCAGCAGACTGACAGACGAAGCTTTGATCCCTAACTTTAAATTGTGACTCTGGAGAGGCAACATCATTAGGTTGGGATGCACTAACTAACTGTAAGAAGAAGCTTCACCTCAACTACAGCAGTGAAATACTGCTTATACATTGATGCATCAGTGTGGACGTAAGAAAATTAAAGTAAATTTAAATAGAGTAAATAGAGTCAATTTGGTGAAATTATGATAAATTAACACTAATGTCACAGTTACGATGGCAGTTACTCAGCTGAGCCATATGAAGTTAAATCAGTTTAAAAAGGTTTTGTTTTTTGACATCTAGAATTTTTTTCAAAATAAAGCCTTTACGACTAATTTGTAGTCACAGCTCTTCAATGTGGTACAGGATCTAATGCATGGCAGCACTGTAGTTATATACATTTATAAAATATGAAGTTTTCCTCCAGATCAGTGAGCGATGCAGCAGGTGGAAATCTACTTAAGGAGTTCATCCTGGTGTTCATGAAACCAAACTGAAATAACTTGAGGTGAAAATAGCTGCAGTTTTATTTCTTTTGAATGTGGAATTATTACTTGTCATTGTGAGTGCCCCACATTTAGTTGGAGCACTATAAAAGCATGCCGTTCATGGCTTGGACAAAAGCATTCAGGTATCTTTAATACAGGAGTGGAAGTAACGCGTAACATTTACTCGTTACTGTAACAAAGTAGTTTTTTGTGTACGTGTAGTTTTTTCACATATGTGTGTTTAAAAAAAAGAATTACATTTTCCAAGTACTTTCTCCTGGTATATTGGGACTCAAACACAATCCTACTGGAACTCACTGTCCAACACTCCCACCACCAAGAAAAAATGCTGGCATTGTACGTATGTCAATAGTTTTTATTGGTCAGAGCAAGTGACTTAGTACAACGGACATATTGAAAGTTATGTGGTATAATAACGAGTATAACATGAGAGAAAGTCCTCTAAGGGTGGATGGGAGGGTTGGGGGATGGGTAAAATAAAAACACAGTTCATGTACTGAGTGAAACCAAAAGAAAACGTTGACTTTACACTGAGCGTTACAAAAGACAGTTCAGTAAGGGCAGTTTATTTACACTAGCTTCATTCTTAAGTTACGCTGCTAGGTTGTGCTGCTACGTTGCGCTGCTACGTTACGCTGCTACGTTACGCTGCTACGTTGCGCTGCTACGTTACGCTGCTATGCCGCACAAACCCTGATCTTTTTTCTATCCATAACCAAGTAGTTTTGTTGCCTAAACCTAACCAATTGTTAAACAATGTTAACTACGTGGCATGGTGCGTTACTGCACGCTTGATACGAGGCTGACATGAAACCTATTTTCATCAACATTGTATCGCATATCGTGGTTTGCAGAGACGCACGATGCCAACATCTTTTCGGGCGACTGTGGGTTGAATTCAGTCATCAACTAGTACATTAATTGATACAATTCTGTGATCCACTTATTAAGAACCCACACCAGCAAATGATGTATGTCAAAGCGCCAGCACCATGTTTTTTTATGGAAGCCCACACACTCACCACTCCAGCCTTGACTCACATCAACTCTCCAGAAACGCAGCACTTCTTCATCACATGGTTCTTGTACTTTGACTACATTTCCTGTCTGTACGGCCGGAAAAGCAACAGACTGTTGTAGTTTGTAGTTGAAAACAATCTGCTCTTACACAACAATCCATTGTTCATGTACCCCGTGTTGAAACATTAATGCCTCAGGATTTGTCCATAATTTGATACCTTACTTGGTTTTTCCATGTTAGTCATTGACTCAAATGGAAATGCAGATGTTAATTATACATGACAGCAAAATAAGTTTTACATGTGAGTCTTGTGTTTCAAGACATAGGAATGTTTTTTTATGGCATTCTTTTTCTGAAGTAAAACTCCAAGCAACAGTAAGTCTTGAGGCCTTGCTGTGGTGTTGAGTGCTCAAGCCACAGCTTCAAAGCTCTGTCTGTCAGTCGGTTGGCTAACACAGCTAACAATCAGACTCCAAACTCACTGAAAGCCTGTTGTTGGTGTTGACAGACCACTTTCATCCCATTTCTGTACTCCTCTGCAGGCACACGCAGAGACGTTATGATAAATCTGAGAGCTGACGATAAAAATTCCACTAAATGTCTGTGTATGTTGGCCGTAAAGATACTTCCTACCTCAAAACAAAAGATGGTGTAACAGGCCATAGAAAGCACTTCTTCTGTACGTTAATATAAAATACTTTGTGAGTCTCCATAGACATACGGTAAAAGACTGTAAAGAACATCTATATCTACAGCGTGTAACTACAGTGTACCAATGACACTCTCAGAAACACAAAATGCTTTTCAACAAGTTAATGCACGACTCCTCGCGTCTCTCCTCCCGTGACCCACAAATCGTTCACAATGACAAAAAGTTATTTTCATGAAAGTTACCAACTGCAGCTTTAATGAAACTATTTAAAGCGTTTAGAAGGGAAATCACAGTTTCTTTGTGAGGTCGTGGACATCTGACAGTTCACCCTGACTAGTAAAAAGTGACTAGTAAGAGTATTTCCCGCGAAGTTGTAGTGGAGTGGAAATACAAAATAGTATAAAATGGAAATACAATAGTATAACCACCTCAAAACTGTAGATACAGTCCTCTGAAGAAAAAGGACAGCATTGGTCATTCCAATGAGCGCTCCAAAATGACCCAAGTTTATGGTTCAAGCACGGAAGCCCTCTAGAGGCCGTATAAATTATGACGGGAACAGAGGAGGAAGTCAGGGGTCGTGTCTAGATGGTAACCATTACAAAACTCTTGAAAGATGGCTGAGGTTGGCCATTGACCTGGAATAGTTACGTTTTCACACATCGATGGTTTCCATCTAGACATGACCGAAGTCATGTGACATTGTTACAGAGCCACAAAGTCCACAGTGGCGAGACGTTTCGCATTTCAAACCGACAGTCAGTGTTGTTTTAAGGTACGATCACAACCGTTCTCTAACCTTAACCATATTATGGTAACCATGATGGTGAAGGTCCGCTAACATTAGAAGTAGCTATTTTAACCCAATCCATTATCTTTCCCTAAACCCTAACCTTGTGTTTTTATGCATAAACAAACCGTAACCATCGTTAGCAATGTCCCATCAAGAAACAGATTTGTTTTTTTGTTACGGTTTTGGAAGGCATAGTCAAACTATGTTGTCCTGCTGATTGTGGCGTCAGATCGGACAATGTTTTTACGTGTCTTCCTAGAGAGCATGGACAAACAATGTCGTGAGTCGTTTACTTTTGAGAACTTGTTGAAATTGTACCGCACAGGAGCAGAGTAAAATGTTATGATGCAGGAATGAGTCCCCTTTGGTTAGATGTCTGAAATAAATTCTGTGGTTAACACAAGATTAAGAGATTTTAAGGTTTTGTTCAGTAAATACCCCTCTTGTGAATTACATGTCTCAAAAATGATGATTACTAACAAGTGGCTAAATGAGACTTCAAAACGTTTTTACACCTGTCAATTACATTTGCGCTTAAAAAATCATAAGTGGTTTTCATTTGGTGTTCAAGATTATCTTGCTGAACAAAACGTGTAAGTATCATAAACGTTTGTTTGCCACATAGCATATTTTTCTGCATTAATACAAAATTCAATTGTAAAATCCCATCGTCTTTTTGTTGAGAGAACCAGTGTGGTGCTAACTTCCAGGTTTATCCATCAGAAATACATCATCCCTGCAGCACTCTATGACCACAGATTACAAACTTAGTTCTGCTCTCATTTTCTCACTGTCAAATGCACATTTCCCTGTAGATGTGACTGCAAAAGCTTGCAGATCCAATTACTAAAATGAGGATATTGAAAAAAAAACATCCATGATGCACGATGTGAATATTTGAGTGTCGGCATCAAAGAGACTGGCCATTTGTGTTGCAATAAAACTGCAGATATCGAGAGGCTTCCACTGGCCACAGTAACATCAGAAGAGCGCTAGCACGCTAGCTAGCCTCTGAGGAGAAAACACAGTTCCCTCTGGAGCAGCGAGGGGAACGTTTAAAAAAACACTGACTGGAACAGGGGGGCCGGTGAGTCTGCAGATGAATAGCAATGAAAACTCAACAGCATGTGACAATATCTTAAATTTAGATTTTCAAGAGTGTGAGATCACAAACATACATTTAACAGAGCACAAGCTATTGGCTTCCTCGTAACTAAGCTTGCTTTGACCTTGAAAGTTTAGATTTCATTTCCCCTTATCGTCTTCCTCAGCCTATTGCTGACTGGTTCATTTCTACCACCCAGTAATAGAGGGCAGGGTCAAAGAGCAAGTGCTGCCTTTACCCTCCTCTCATTCCTCGTCCTTCGTCCTTCTCTCCATCCATCTACTCTGTACCACTCTGTACACTTGTACTAATCAACAGCAGAGCTGCAGTAGGTGCAAGACAGGGGGATGTAAAGAGAGAAGTAGAAGAAGAGATGGAAGAATTAGAAATGCAGGACAGCCCCTTTCAGACATGCACTTTATTGTACAAAATATATGATCATTGAAGGTTTCTGTTACTGATGCAGCCTGTGACTTAAAGGGAGACATAACACGAAAAATAATCTTTTACTGCTTGTGCACACATATATTGGTTCTGGAGTGTCTACCAACGCACAAACTGTGAAATAAAACGATCTAGTCATATTTTTTTGGGCTGCCTTGATCAAAAAGCATATGATTCAACAAGCCAATCAGAATTGACTCCCCTTCCTACGTCACCTGCAGGCTCATTACAATATGTTTTGCATATTTTTGTAGTTGTTTTGGTCTCTTTGTAGTCTTTCTGTGTTTCATTGTAGTCATTTTGAGTCTCTTCCTCGTTGGTATGTGTCTCTTTGAGTAACATTTTGTAGGTCAAGGCCAGGGGGGCCCTCAACACTTTGGGCCTGTGCCTAGTGGGCCCATTCAGTAATCCATCCATGCTGTGTGGACAAATGGATTTCACAAAACAGGAGACCACACACGCAAACATACACTTCAACCTTAGTGACCTCACTAAGATCGTTTGGGACCACAGGCCGACTGTCACTACCGTATCAGTTAATGGCAATCACAATACAACTGAACTAAACTAAATCCCTCCAGGTCCAGAAATGGCTCCCTGAGGCTCAGGAAACATCAGCTTCCCTTGATGATGTCATTTCCCCCCTCTGTCAGAGTCGACCGACAACCAGCCTAACGTTGTGTCGCTGGGCAGAATACAAGTCATCTGTCATTGGCCAGTGATGCTAACGAAACCCAGATGTGGCACTCCTCTGGTTCCACCCGGCCCCACCCCCTTATCCTTTGTTGTCACGGCAATACAGTACCCAGAATCCCGCTATTTGTTTTGGTTGTCCGGGTGATGGGTTCCTGTAGCTGAGATGAAAGGGGAGCTGGAGATGATGGGGAGAACAGGGACGGACAAACAAACTCACATGTACGTGCACATACACACACTAATGACCTTATGAGCTGGCGGTCAGTTACAGTAGCAGTCTGACTTTGCATCAACTTTGTGAACAAAACTGAAAAAGTGTAACACAATTCACTCCCTATCCATTTCATTGAAGAAGGGGACGTGACACTCTTTTGCTTTGAATCTGGTTGGACTTTGACATGTGAAATGGAGAGACTCTCTGATGCCCAGTCAGTTTGAGAGAAGGGATGGGATTGACCTCTCATTCAGGAAGTGATTGTTTGTATCTTTGTTTATGTAACTGCATGGTCAAATAATTAACGAGCAATAAAAAGGAAAAAAAGGAGGGAACGTGCAAGGACAAGGATAAAGTGTGCAATGAGCCAGATAATTAGCCTCCTCTGAAATGCTGCTGTCAACCAAAGTTTTGCAGTCTATAAACATAAGATGTGCCTCAGTTGGTTCTTGTCATGATCATAATTATGTTTTTTGGCTAAATGAAAGCTAAATAAAATGTTGGCTTTGAAAACATTTGCTGCTGTCATGCTGATTTGAAAGACATAACAACCTATGGTATATTTGTTTTTTATTCTTGTATGTGCGCGTCCTGTAATGACTTAAAACAGGTTTCCATTAATTTTCTATTTAAGTGTCCAACATTATATGTATACATAAATATTTCAATACACTTACGAATGTGCTATATTGTGTAAAAATGTTTGTATTTAAATAAAACAATAATTTGCTAAATAACTTAAGAAATTATTAAAACTCAAGTCGTTGTTATAAAAGGTTATTTCATCATTCTCATTTTACATGATCATTTTTTATTTTAAAATGCCCATTTCCAAAATGATAATTGCTAATGTTTGGGTTTATTACACAGTACAGCCTTTTTGTGATTCTGTTCCTTATGTTGGCCATGATGTTGCCATCAACGCATCCACATGTTGGTACAGAAAAGCCACGCCTCCTACCGCATCTCTTTGTTCTTACTATTTTGGTAAATGGCTGCCATCATATAATTTTGTCCATAACTTTGGAAGTAAAAAAAGACTAAATTATTGAAAAGATAAATGAAAAAGACATACCTTTAATATACGCTAAAGTAAAAATATGAAGTACATTTCTCGCAGGCTTCACAATTCTGTCGGTAATCAATACAACAAAACTGTCCATCTGAAAAACACTTGCTTTGGTCGCTAATTCAGGCACAAGTAACCAGCGTCAGATTAAAAACGTTGTCAATGAAAGCTTTGTGCAAATTTTAAATGCTGTTTGAAATACAAAACACAGCTTAAAACTGTAGTATTTTATGTTTTTTCTTCTTCTGCTCTGACACATGCCAGGGGTTTCACTGCCATGTTCACACAGCCTAAATAAAAAAAACATTTAGAATTTTGAATATGGAATGGGAACAGAGACCAATCCTTCATGAGAAGGTAAAGGTCGTTGGCTCTTGTTAAAAACATTACATACATGATCTCCAATTCAGTAGTGAGAAACAAGGAGAAAGTGATGTAAAAACGATGGCTTCAAGTCATGAATGAAATCTTGAGTTTATGTGTTTCTTTGGTAGTTTTCTAGACTTGTGAGCCAAAGTATAGTGAAAATATACAAACTTTTCCTCAATTTAAAGAGCTTTTTGTGAGCAGATAATTCCAAGTAATACAAATTGTAAGTTGTTATGCTGCAGTTTGGTATTCAGCAGTCTTATAACCAGAGACATCTCTTGCTGCTTCTGTCTTGACAATCGAGGAGGAGGAGAAACGTCGCTCAGCCAGGAAGACGATCCAGGAGATTCTCCCAAACAAGTCCATCAAAAAATTTGACCTGTTCTCCAACCAGAGGGCTCATGTGGGATAAGAGCGTTCAGAGACGCTTTCTGAATTGGCTCAATGAATAGCTGCATGAGGAAGATCACCATAACTTACCGGAGAGAGTTGGAGGAAGGCGATGATGTTTACAGATGTGAGGTATGCCACTGAAAACCATATTTATCGCTTTATTTTTTTTATTATTTTTAAATTCCCCTATGATGTCTCTCTGTGGGACACGCTCGTACTTTGCTGTTCTATCAAACAAATCGTCCTCTCTGGTGTTGCTTCCTTCATGGCTCTTCCGATGACCTGAGCTGAGACAGAACGTAGGAAGAGGTAGAAGTCGATCCAACGGGACCTTCCGAGGCAGAGTGCAAAGACATTTCTGGACACTCACTGGGAGGTGCAGAGGTACCGGAAGGAGGCACGAAACACAAGGAAGAGGAACGCTACAAGAAATGGGCGCCAGAACATGGCCCGGCGTTCCCACCTCCTCCCCAGAGCAGCCCAAGAGAAAGATGAGCTAGAGATCAATCAGCTTCAGAGGGTCTGATGAGTGTTTAGATACTCACCAGACCCCCAGAGAAAAAGTGGACTAAATCACCGTGACGTCACCCATTGGTTTATGGACTGCCATTTTAAAGCCTCAAGATCGCCATTTTTACTTTTTTTGGCCATCATCATCTTGGTTTTTTTTGCAACCAGAGGTGATTTAAGAGGGTGGAGCTATACAACCAAATGCTGAATAAGACATTTTTTGGCGACTAAATTGTTACAATTAACTTTCATGAAGTGAAAAGACACTGTTCAAGGGTTAAGGTTCTATGACGAAAACATTTTTAGATTCCAATGTACGGATTTAAAGGACCGCCATCATCGTGTCATGTCTTTCCTGTCCATACCTGTCAAAGCTAACCACTTCCTGTCAGGGTCAGGTAACCAATGGAAACATGGCAGTTGGCAAGGAAAGTCTCTCTGCCTCTCTCTCTCGCAAACACACCCTGCACACACTTTCACATCCAAATCTTTCACCAGTTACTCTCCCTGACATCAAGCTAAGTAATCTCAGTCGCACACACACACACACACACACTGATTAATGCACGGTGACCCGCCTGCGCTGCGACACTGCCAAGGGGCGAGGTAAGCACGGCATGTCATGGGCCAATCCAAAAGCAATTGCTGCTTTCAAGAGAAAACAACCATGTGTTTGTGGGATGCTGGATGTTTTTGGCTGAGGAGGGAAACCAAGCCCACTGACAAACACCGCCACCACTCACGAACCCTGACGTCACAACGACAGACCAGAAGGTAGAAGAGGGCAATGACCTTTTGTTATTGGATATTAGTTTGGTCTAATGTTTGCAGCGGCATTGCTCTTTAGATATATATGAATGCATCAGGGCAGCTAATATTAGAACATTTCTTCCCCTTCCTAGTTTAGTCCTGCATAGTCATGTGAACTAAACACACGGCTAAATGAAACATTAACAATTCAAAAAGATACTTCTTGTATCATTTCATTGAAACTGGAATTTCCATGAACATAATTTTGTTTCTGTAGTGAACCTGATACTGGATCAACATCCTCATACATGATACACCAAAAAGTCTCTCCTCATTTTTCGTGTGTTTTTCTGAGAAAGTCCAACAACACAATTCATGCTCGTTACATGCATATAGTCTTTTCAAAATGAACTTCTGTCTTCACAAGAAACAACTAAGTACAGTTTAGGCAACAAAACTACTTAGTTTGGTTTAAAAAAAATGATAGAATACTTAGTTCGCTTTAGGATAAGATCTTAAAATAGTTGGTTAGGTATGAAGGTATATTTGTGTCTTTATTACGCAAACAAAAAAAAATGTTTTAAAAGCAAATTTTTCGCACTGCAATCAAAAATCAAGTTTCTAAGTGAAAATATATAAACTGAGAATAATTTATTTGTTAGTTTTGCTTATGAAACTAGAATTTTTGGTTAAAAAAATAAAATCTTTGGTTAAAAAAATAAAATCTTTGGTTAAAAACAAAACAATCTTTGGTTGAAAAAAAATATCTTTGGTTGAAAAAAAAAGCTTTGGTTTCAAAACGAAAAGCTTTGGTTTTGAAACCAAAAGCTTTGGTTTTGAAACCAAAAAACTGAGTTGGGTGTAGTGGGCGGGGCATACACTGCTGAATGTACCAGGAGTTTCTATTGATCGGTTTGACTTGTCTCTCGGTATCTGCATCATCTAAACAGTGGGGGCTACATGTCAACACAGCAGCCCTTCATGTCGTTCTTAAAAAGAGACTCCACGACACTAACAACATGAGAACAAAGTGAAGTGCTGCTATATTTAAAATAATTTTGGCAAAACAGAGCAGTCAACTTACCTCCATGTCACCGTAACCTCCTGTCTGTGTTTAGATGATGCAGATACCGAGAGACAAGTCAAACTGACCAATAGAAACTCCTGGTACATTCAGCAGGGTATGCCCCGCCCACTACACCCAACTCAGCTTTTGGTTTCAAAACCAAAGCTTTTCGTTTTGAAATCAAAGCTTTTTTTTTTCAACCAAAGATATATTTTTTCAACCAAAGATTGTTTTGTTTTTAACCAAAGATTTTATTTTTTTAACCAAAGATTTTATTTTTTTAACCAAAAATTCTAGTTTCATAAGCAAAACTAACAAATAAATTATTCTCAGTTTATATATTTTCACTTACAAACTTGATTTTTGATTGCAGTGCGAGAAATTTGCTTTTAAAACATTTTTTTTTGTTTGCGTAATAAAGACACAAATATACCTTCATAGTTAGGTTTAGAAAAGATTGTTAAATACTTATTTAGGTTTAGGCAACAAAATGACTTAGTTAGGTTTAGGAAGAGATTGTGATTTGGAATAAAATAAAAAGTGGCGTTACTTAAGTACGGAAGTTATGTGACAATTAAATTAACGTTGACTTCTTGTTTCACATGGTGCCGAATATCAGTCTCCTGGATAAAGAATATATATATTTTTTTGCTGTCTTTAAACTTCCCTGTTCAAGATTACATGGATAACATACAAATTCATTTTGTGGCATATCTATTTACTATTTACGCCGCATCCATTTTCATAGGTTTACTACGAACGCTGCATGAGAACAGCCTGGGCAGATGCAGGTTCAATCAAAACCTGACTGGTTTGGATTAACAGCTAAATTATCCACCCACTCTCATAAAGTAGCAGGTGTCTACAGTGTGTGTGTTGTCCAGAGCTCTCAGATATTCTTAACTTGTGGAGCTCTTATTATTAAAGCAGCCACGTAACATCCTTAATCTTGTGTAATTGTAGCCCTGCAGTAGCCCTGCAGATTCATGAATTTAGCAGCAGAGTTAGGCCATGTCCATACTACTCCGTTTTTACTCCGTTTTTGCTACGTTTACACTGAGCGGCCACACTACGCCGGAGTTTTGGAGCACCCTAAACGGAGGAGTCTGAAAACTCCCCCGAGGTTGGAGGTGTTTGAAAACTCCGGGGTTGCGTTTGCGTGTGGACGGTCGGATACGGATGTGTTTAGAAGAAATGACGCCCACTGGATTGGTTATTAGCAGCCATGACGTCTCCGTCCCTGATTCGTCACACTCACTATCACGTGACCCGTACCCGGAAGAAAACAAACAGGCAGGGCGACCAGCGATTCATTTCAACATGGATAACTAATTTCAAGCGTTGCTGCTAGCACAAGCTGTTGTGCAGTAAAAGTCTGCATTTCTGTGGAGGAAGCAGCTGTTATTGGAGCGATTAGCGAGCGGCGTGACCAGCGGCGTCATCAGCCCAATGGAGCGGCCAAGCCACAGTTAGCCGTAAATGCTATTCAGAGCTACGAGTGAGAACAACAACAGTTAGTGCCTCATTGTTTTTAGATTCTAATGAGAAGACACGCTGCTTCGTTTTACTTC
This sequence comes from Anarrhichthys ocellatus, assembly GCF_004355925.1. Lineage (NCBI taxonomy): Eukaryota > Metazoa > Chordata > Actinopteri > Perciformes > Anarhichadidae > Anarrhichthys > Anarrhichthys ocellatus. The sequence continues at coordinate 330,076 of NW_022280159.1, read as the reverse complement.
TTCCGTTTGGTAGCCTTGAGAGACCTTAGTCTGTAAGTATTTCTTTATGAAGCATGAAAAGATGTACGAAGATATATTCTATTCTCTCTTTTAATATAGCATTTGTGTTGTATTAAATGCTAATCGCGGTTAGCATTTCTCCATTGGCGGTAATGTTAAAATTAGCTTAGAAGCTAGCTAGTCGGACATGTTACATGATGTTCAGAGCTACGAGTGAGCACAGACAAAAACACAGAGGAAACGAGTGAGAGACGTGTGTTGACGACATTTATGGACCATAATCTAGTAAACGTTTACGTGTAAGTGTTGATTTTAAAGTAAATTTGATGTGAGAGAGAGAGAGAGAGAGAGAGATAGACCCACAGCGCTGTAACTAAGTCTGAAAAATAAAACTTCTAAAACTTTCCACGAACTGTGTTTGAATTTATAGAGGAATATTTTAGAGGAAGATCTTAAGTATCAAATACAACCTTTCATTATTGAAGACTACTTTATTACTTTGTCGTATTTTTTTTAAACTCAGCAACCAATCTACTTCCTGTTTACACCGTCACGCGCATGCCCAGTGTACGTTAATGGTTACGTGCTGCCCGTCTTCGAAGGTTGCCGTGTGGATGCAGATCAATTCGAGAATGATGCTGAAATGGCCGTGTGGACGGAGATCGTTTTTATTTGACAAATCTGCTTCCAAGTAGAAACGGAGTAGTATGGATGTAGCCTTAGCCACCTGTGAAAGTCTCTAGTAGCACTGACAGGTTTGTAAACCACAGATTGCATTGTGTCAATTGTCTCAGGTCAAACTAACTGGTCTAAACAAAAGGCCAAAGAGCCTCTCAACATTATGTCTTGGTGCCATGATGTTAAACACCCAGAGAGCTAATTCCCCCGAAACAACCCCCCCCTCTCCTCTCTTTTAATAAATCAGCAGATGCTGTCCTACATCCTCCTCCCCTGTAAGGAGGGCTGGATTAGTGGAAGGGTCGGCCACAATGGAGAAGGATTTTATTTCTATATTTGAAATATTTGGCTTCCTGGTGGAGCAAGGAAACACTTTTTCCCTCTTTTAATATAAAAAAAATCATACTTTTGTCTCTGCCAGTTGTAAGACTGAGATCATGTGTTTGGTTGTGTTTTTGTCAGTCTGTCCGCAGCTATCTCGCATAATACTTAAGACTCATTAGTCTAATATTTTCTGTGCTCAGTTGTGGCTGAATGCTCAAGGACCTCTCATGGTGCAGTGATTCACACTTTTTGAAAAAAAAATTGTATTGACTGTTTTATACCGTCATTGACTGCTGACTCTTCACTCCTCTTAAGCAGCAGGTAGTGATCAACAACTGCTTCACTAGCAAAAGGCATTTCTGGCCATCTGCTCGGCTAGAAAAGAGCTTCACCTAGCCTGGCTCAGGCCTCATTTTGGCCTTTGTCATGGCTGACAAACTGACATCCAAAGAAAAGTTTGGTCTCATTTTAAACCGGAGCTTCTGCAGATTAATTCCATAACTGATATTTTATGATCCACTTAAGTTTGTATCAGACTCAGTCTAGTCATCCAGTTTTTTGTTTTTATTATATTTCCATTTTAATGAGGCCCCATAGTCCTCTTACATTAAAGCTGTTACGAGGATCTTTCATTTTGTGTCGATTTTGGCAGTCTCCCTGGACAAAGACGGTTGTGTTTCTAACCCCCTTTAGATCCAGCGGCACACCAACAACCAAAAAACGTACAAAATGACACATTGTAGCACAATACAGCATATGTGTATAAGTGACGGGTGTTTCGTTTGGAGTTGGCGTTTAAGCTCGCTTGGGACCGTGGCACTGTTGGATAGCTTTTCCCCACACACCAAGCATAATGGAGTCGGTGCAGACGGATCCCTGGTGAAAGTAAATCCAAACGAAAGATAACTTTTACTGTATTGCCTTGAGCTCATCATTTTTTCTTTATTTTGACCACCACTCATACAAGGCTTTTCATCTGTGTTAGTTTTGTCCAGGGCCCAGTTCAGAGGTTACACTTTTTTCCTTTTCAAATATTTCTCCATCGCTGTTCGTCTTGTCACCACAACCCCTTCCATTATTTATTTCTACTGTCTTAAATTAACAAGGTCATTATTGCGCTACCTACTGCCACCCATTGGCATGGAAGAGTATTTCATTACTTAGCCAGCCACTATATTGCTCGCTCAGACGCTCAACAACAATGGCAATTATTTGCAGCAACTAAAATATATTTTTGGACCGATTAAGTGAAATTGGACTTTTTCCCATGGCACACCAGACGATCTGTCACGGCTTGGTTAAAAATCACTGCTTTAGAAAACCACTCATTTTTCTTTAATTTGTTTCATAACCAGTTTAAAGTTCCTTGTCGTAACTTTAATTCACAAGGGTTATAAAGCCATGCAGTGTGCAACGCTTTATTTACAAAAACTGCTGCAAACATCCATTGCACTTTCTTAGAAGATGTTCTAATTATTTCATACTACAAAAAAGGTTTTCTTTTTCCAGCTCAGACAAAAACAAAAAGTTTCACAGCAGCCTGATTTTCTTCAAAGTCAAAGATCACAAAAGAAAGTTTGGTTTCTGTGTTCATTTTCCCCCAAAAAATAAAAGGCACTAAGCTTATCAAAAATGTTGGTGAGTGGGACATCTTGGAGACAGAATTATTATGTTCTAGTGGAGAGTTTCTGATATTTAACATTCCCAAAACAGTTAACTTTAGTAGATGTTTCATTTGAAATTATGATAACTACATAACACTAATTCAAAATAAAAGTCAGGTCAACCCGGGGGTAGTTATAATTAAAAGACCAGGATTTGTTTGTGGACTTAATTTAGAAATGAGATCATTTTAGTGCTGCTGATTTTCTTTCAGTTTTCAGATTAGTTTTAATGGTCTCATTGCTCCTTTCTTTTAAGAGTTTTTAAGACTCTAAGAGTCTTTCATCCATGTCATGCAAAATTATCCTGAAGAGCCCTGTGGAGGGCTGGGGCACTGAGATATTGGGTTGCAGACGAATATGCACAGATAAGACCCAAAGGGACTCTTGACCCCATGTCTCTTGCCTCGCCATCCACAAAGTGCCCTCTGAGAATGTTTTCACTGAGGCCTTTTGACCCCAGTCTTTGGTCTGCCGTCACCTCCGTTTAGAGTCTGACGAGGTAATGTGGAGGAGGACATAGCCTAGAATCAAGAGCCCTCTCTCTGATACTTGGCACTGACAGACCCTCCTTCACTCTGCATCGCTCCTTAAAACAGAAAAGTTGAAGGCACACATTTGACCTGGAGGTGTTCATGATGTCCCTGATGGCAAGAAAGAAAAAGATGAGAAACACTGATAATGTCAGACCAGGGCTAAGTGAATCTGAAAGATCTTTGAGTGTTAAAGATCGGCTTCTCTTAAAGCACTACAGCCAAACTGACTCTGGAGAGAATATAATGATGTCAACACACATTTTCTCCTGCATGAGCCTGAATTGAAGTTCCGTGATGACAATGAAAATAATTTAGTTGTTTAAATTATTTTTTTAAAGGAAAAGAAAGAAAAAATTGCTCCTCGCAATAAATAATTCTATAACTGTCCATTGATGCCGCAGCGGGCGGGTGTGATCTCAGTGGGAGGTACACCGGGCTGCTTTAAAATGGCAAGGGGGGGAAGTTGTGGCGCTCACAAATAGTGAGAGAGGAGCACGAAGCGAGGCTGAAGGGAGTGGGGTTGACAAGCAGGAGTAAACAGTGGACTAAGATACCGGGGTCGGGCTCCCGGTCTGCTGCTGTGGAATATACGACAAACATCTGGCCCGCACGGGGGATGTACCGGAGGAGCCGGCAGATGCTACGGGAACATGTTTAACTGTGTCTCCAACAGCGTGGTGAGTAACAAGATATAGAAAGTGTCCGACTTCAAAAAGATTTGACTATAATAATATAATAATAATAAATAGTAGCCCTACTCATATCACAGCATATCTGAACTAAATAGACTGAATTCATTCATTCTGAAAAAGTTATTACCGCAATTGAATTATTAGACTATGATTCTTTTCGTATAAATCCACCATGCAAAAAAACCCTCTTATGGAGGATTGTATAGGGCTATTTTTCAAGTTATTTACATTTTTTTATTATTATTTTGTGCCAATGAAAAGGTGTAAATCTGTGTGAAAATCATTTAAACATGTGCTGTTACCCCACTTACCAATATTCCATTGTGTAACCGAAACATAATACAGTGAAACCATGTAGGTCCAAATCATAAATGAGACATTAACAATTCATTTTAGATGCCAAAACAACAAAACAAAAATACAGGGCTAATGCGTGCAGGATTTATTATTTAGTTTTATCCATTATTTGGTTTACACATTATTATATTCCGATCTCTTTTGATGAGAGGTCAATCCAAAATGTACTTAGGCCGACCTGTATTAGTATATTCACATTATTTATCCAACATCCAATAAAAGCAGCTTAACATTACAAAATGATAATTATTCCAACAGCTATCTTTGGCCCAAAATGTAGTGTGAAGGGTGCAGAATGTGAGCCAATTATATAATTGTGATTTTATCTAAATTTGTGCTTTTATTATTGTTATTCCGATTGATACTACTACTACTTATATTACTAATAATAATGATCACGTATTATGATTTCCATTAGCGTTATTATTTATTTTTTATTATTTATTTTCATTTGAACAGATAAAAGGCAGCATTGATATGTGACCAGAGTTTCTCAGGTGGAACTCCTCTCGTTAAAAAGGTGTGTTTAGGTGAACACACCGGGCCGTCTCTGACACAAAGCCAGAGGTAAAGACTCGTCAGCGCCCAGCTGATGGCTCCTAATCATGTGCACGTGCGCGCCTGAACACAATTAGTCAGAATCATATTCAGCTGTGCGCGAGGCCGGTTTCCCCGAGAAGGATTAGCTAATTGTGCACATGGACACTTCGTTATGGCTTCCATTGCAAAGTGAATCGTGGACCAGTCCGGTCCACGTCTGCAGCGTCCCACTCCGACATACGGCAGCACATAAATAAAAATAAAGACACACAAAAAAATTCCTCCAAAAAAGTTTGAGCGAGTATTTTGTTTTGGGTGGGTCACCTTTATTAGCGCGTGGGCTTATGACCGGTTGTCATGGAAATATGAACGGGACTGTGGCACCTTGGTCGTCATTGTGTCTCGAGCATTATTCCGGACTCGCCAACACAATGTATGAGGATGAGAGGAGACCTGCGGAGGATGTTTTCACTCAGCTGCAACAAGGAAACATTTATGTCGACACAGTAGGTGTTTCACTTCCTAACCTGCTACTTATTCTTTCTGAAGTCTCTCAGCTTGTAGACGTTGTGTGAAGGGTCGAAATGTAGCTCGCGCGCACTTCAAAGTGGCGCTAAATAAAGCCACGGGGCAGAACATTTAGCCTTTTATAGAAACATATATTATGCTAGCCAAACAACGCTGTTTTATGTTCACACGTCTCATAAGTCGGACCTTTGTTTTATTTGAGTGAACTTTCGTCAAACTCAACGACGCGCTGAATTATTTGTGATATGTATTTTATGAAATTATATTTATTTTACTCTAACACGGTTAAACGCTGAGTGTGGTGAGTGACATTGTCAGACTGTTTGCTTCTGACAGGGTTCCTCTGGGCCTGAGGATATTTTCGAGGAGGATTCCTACTCTCCGTCCTCCCTCTCCCCGTCCTCCTCGGCCTCCGTCTGCACTGTGGGCTCCCTTCAGGGGAAGACCCTGTGCACCTCCTGCGGCCAGGATATAGTGGACAGATACCTCCTCAAGGTCAGACGCGCACATAAATATGAATAAACAAATATATGTATATACTGTATGGCAAGATGTGATTGAAAACAAAATTAGGCCAAGGTAAACTAAAACAAGTACAAATCAGTGTGTCACTTTACTTTAGGATATTTGTTTTAATTAAATGGACTCTTTTTGCTAAGTGTACATTATTCCACCCTACATAGATATTATTTTCTTCTTAAAAGTAAGAATAATGTAGGCTGAGGCTCCTGGTAAGGCAAACAGTTTTTTTGGGTATTTTAAACAATTGTTTTGTATATTTTACAGTTAGTCTTTAATTGAGGAATAAGCTATCTGAATTTTAAAACTACAAAATTATACACCAGAATACTCAAATCCTGCAGTCTATGCTATGCACTCATAGTTACATTCCTTGATAAGCATATTAGCATATAGGCTAAGTAGCTTGTGACAACATTCTGGTGAATAACCAGTAGGATCATCTGAAATTGCAATAACTAAAATAAATGCATTGTGAAGAATGTGAGCATCCTCTATTGCCATCAGTTATAAAACACACCATTAAGGGATGTGTAAAATGTCACTTGTAAGTTATATCATGTTACATTTTTTCTCCATCTCAGGTGAACAACTTGTGCTGGCACGTGCGTTGCCTCTCGTGCAGTGTTTGTAACACATCGCTGGGGCGACACGTGAGCTGCTACATCAAGGACAGACAGGTGTTCTGCAAACTGGACTACTTCAGGTGAGTCAGTCCTGACACACTTTTATCTCCATGACCTTCCTTTATAAATAAGCATCATGTAAGAAAAGACTGAGGGTTCTTGACTAAACATTATAATACCTGACCAGATCATTTAAGAGATTAACAGTTACATCTGAAAATGAGCTTTTCATACAGTCTGTAAAAAATTGTTTAGTAAATATGTGCTTTTCAGCTCTGTGGACAAAACACAGAGGAAGGAAAATATTTAGTGTGCACACGTTCTGTCAACAAACACAAGGACGGTGTGCTCTGTGTTTGAGGTGAAGATCACTGAATTGAATTCAAGCATCATTTCTATATTCTGAACTTATCCCATCCTGAATGTCTGGGACTCAATGACAACATGCAAAGAAAGACAATACCATCCTTCAATCATTCAATTGTTGGATCTGAATCTGATAGATGGATAAACCTCAATCTAGAAATTTGCTTCTTTTTTTTTGTGCACAGACTTTTTTGAACATAGCTTTTATTTAGTTTTTTATTTTATTTTGACTAACCGTTAAGAGGAGGAGTCTCTCAATAGAGTGCACATTACTCCCAGAGCCCACGGAGGCCGAGAAGAGCTTTAACAAAGACTGAGCTCTGAGGAGAAACGGGAGGCTCAACATAAGGAGGACACGGGTATCTGTGTCTCCGAGAGCAGACAAGAGAAAAGGCTGCACAGCTTTATCACCCGGGGGAAATGAATATTATCGCTCCAAAATACATAACCATTTGTTTACAAAGGATTGGTTAATTTTGCGATTTCGGGCTATTTTGCTTCCATGAAATCTCTTCCTTCAGACTAGTGTAAGAAAATATGCAAATTACACTATCTCTATTTGTGTCTGTAGATTTCTCCTAAATTCACCAAAAGTTACCGTTAGTTAATACATAATTTGCATATTAAAACATATCATTTCAGAAAACTGAAATATTTATGTAATTTCACAACTTGTATCTTTTAAAGGCCGTTTCTCTAAATTCGATTTTTCTTAGAGTCTGAGCCAGAAATCTCCTCTTCAGTAGCTCTTGCATATTATTATTATTATTATTAATATTACTACAGCATTAATATATCATTAATGATATATATATTTTTTTAGTGGCTGTATTTTCTGATTTCTGGACCGATAAGAGAGATCCAAAATTCCCTCTGTGAAAACCTTTGACTCTAATACATCACAAAAAATAAAACAATCATTTTGAACCTGGCTTCAATGTTCAGATGTGTTTTTTTGGAAATGTATGCAAGTTAGTACATATTAAAAAGGATCATGTCTCATTTGCATTTTTAAACATAACTTATCAGAAGACTTGTAATACAACAAATAATTGTGTTAATATAGGTAATAAAGTGGTGAAGCTTCATGGTGATATCTATTCGTTTAAATATTTCCCCTATTGACCTGTAGCAGGGTGAGAGTGAGACTTGCTCAGAACATCTCCTTAAAGACTGATCGCTTGATGATACCATCACTGATCAATAACCTGATCACATCTCAAACCAAAGCTGAGGGACTGTTCCACGTCTTTATTCAGGAGGTATGGGACCCGCTGCGCCCGTTGTGGCCGTAACATCCACTCCAGCGACTGGGTGCGTCGGGCTCGAGGCAGCACCTTCCACCTGACTTGTTTCTCCTGCACCTCCTGTAAGCGCCAGCTGTCCACCGGGGAGGAATGCGGACTGCTGGAGAACAGGGTCTTCTGCCGGCCCCACTATGACATCATGATGGAGAACATCAAACGCACTAAAGAAAATGGTGAGTAAAGGGACGGGTAACAAGGGACTGGTTAAGCGATGGTAGACAAAAGTCAGAAGATTGATTCTAAATAGAATATAACTTAATGTTATACAAATCTCATTAATCAACCCACTGTGGCTATGTGCAGGGGGCAGCTTTGATACCAAATACTCGAGTATGTGCCAGTGCTTTGGAAGACGCCCACAGGAGAAAGCTCTTCTGAAACAGGGCCCATATTTCCAACATGTCAAATGACCCTTGTTGCACGTCTTGTCTTCAAGAGCAACCCAAAGTAGACGATGAGGAGGCAGAGAAAGACGAGTCCAGCACCATGACCAGACCTGCTAAGAGGGCCAGGACCAGCTTCACTGTAGACCAGTTACAGGTACGGCCGAACCGTGTGGCTCAACTTGTTTGCTGCTGTGATTTACTGGGCTATTTCTCTTCTGACTGCAGTGCAGGTGGGAAAGAAATAGTGGAGCAACAACTATTTTGGACAGACCAGAAAATTACACAATTTTTAACAAGTTGACATGATGCGCTGTTTCACATTTTCCATACAGTTTAACACAGGTGGTAATAGACCCTTCACACAGCAGCTGATCTTGATAAGTCACAGCAGGATAAACAGGTGTTACTGATTAAATGAATTATGCTCCCATTGCATGTAGTGTATCACAGCCGTTCTAGTGAGCCAGCGTGCATTGTACCGGAACACTGACCCACCTAAATGCAACAGGGCTATGTTTTACAGGGCTATTAGTCACAGGTGTAACTGACGCTATTAGTCAGTTACACCTGTGAAAGTTACCAATGCAATGAGCACACAGCTGCTTAGAATGATATCAATTTCTAAGTTTTTCAGTACCACACTTTTATCTGCTGCCAGTAGGTGGGGCTGCTTTGCCCCACTTGGCAGTGATGCTATGATTAGTAGGGATATCCAGTATTCCACCTCGGTATCACATCTGTTCATCTCACTGATAGACTGTATTTCAGCAAGCTGCACACCCAGGTGAATGTCTCAAAACAGAGTTAAAATGAGAGTGAATGTTTGACTTAGATTAGTTGACTTCAAATGAATGCTATGTTGCTCTGTTACTGCTGAATGTGTACATATGTGAGTGTATTCAAAGTGAATGTATGGGCCAGTAACATTTGGTCACTAGTTCTGATGTTGTCTGCCCTCTAGTCTACATTGTATTTAAACACAGACTGAGCTCTCAGTGCAGGCGTCTATTCTAATCTGTTACTACCAACATTATCAAACTCAACAAAACATTGAACCATGTTAACGTGTTCCCCTCTGTCATCTCTACATGTGTAGGTGATGCAGACTCAGTTTACTAAAGATAACAACCCAGACGCCCAGACTCTGCAGAAACTGGCAGAGAGGACCGGTCTCAGCCGCAGGGTTATTCAGGTAAAGCCTCTCACTAGTGAACACCAAAACATTTGATGGAGAAATCAACTTGGGATAAACTTGGGCAAGAATGATAGCTTTGTACGGTGAAGCTGCAGGACCCAGGAGTCAAATCTTGCAACCAGGCTCTAAATCCAGTTATCAGTCTGTTCTCCCTGTTCAGGTTTGGTTTCAGAACTGTCGAGCTCGTCAAAAGAAATACATCAGCCCAAATTCTGCCTCCTCCCTGATGACATCGTTTGCTCTTGGCCAGCTGACGCCACCTTTGATGGAGGACCTGCAATACACAACCTATATTTCCCCAGACGCACCCCTCCTCACCACACTGACTTATATGGATGGTGAGAAACAAAGCTTTTTAGCCCAGTGCTAACAATATGAATCCTCAATAAAAGAGCTGTGTATAGTCTGTACGGCTGCAAGGTGAAAGCCTACCTAAAGGAATCACAGAAAATAAATGTTTATTAAAAACATGTAGTTATTGTCACAGAAATAACATTCTGATTTGAAGTAACAGTCTCTCAATTGCATTCATCATTCATCATTCTTTTGACTCCCTTAGTCCAAAGTCCAGACCCACTTTTGCTTCAGCCACTCATGTCCCATTCGCTGACACAACTGCCAGTCAGCCATGCCTGAGCTAGACCCCGCCTCTAGACAACAGAAGACAATGATTGGCTGATGATGGGACTCTCAACTGTGCAAAAATAACAGCAGTTAATCTAATCAATTCGTTACATTTTCACTGCCTAATGTGAGAGCAGACACTGACTTAATTTCATCGGTTCACACAGAGATTCACAGAAGGCAGTGAAAGTGTGAATGAAACTTTTGTTAATATGTATATGTTGTGCATTTCTTTGTGTTTAATTTATTTAGAGAAAAATGATGATATGGCACTTTGTCAGAGAAAAGATGTAAAACTGAGTACGAATTTGTTTTCAGTTAAGTGTTTATTTAAGGATTTCTTTGAGGATAATGAAATTGTCAGTTGGGCACTCTCAAGAGAGACAGACATGCGTGGGTCCTCCTGTATAAAGACCACTTCAGGAACAGCTTCCACTGCAAATGAAAACCAGTGGAGATCACACGTGTTGTGTTACTGACAGAGAAATGTGTAGAAAGACCTCATGCATACTGTCCTTTAAATACATCCACATGTCTTATTTAGGAAAAAAGATTATTACAAGCAATGCAACGTTTATATGTTTTCTTAGAGTGGGAATGTTCTAGAAGCCATATATGAAGTGCACACTGGGAGAGATGGACCTTCACATTAGATGTTTGACATACGGGACATTAAAGTCTGTGGCTGCAACACAAAGCTTTGTTTGATGTGATAAGCTTTCTTTCCTGGATCCACTGGCGTTCTTCAGAGATGTGTGAGCGATGGAATGTTTCTAGTGTGACAAGCTTCTGAGGAGGAACTCTTGTTCTTGTTCTCTCCACTTATCTGACAGTTATAGTCACTTCTTCTGCAGATTCAGACTTTATTATCGGAACGTCGATAATGATGCAATCTGTTAAATTAGTTCATTTTTTTAGTTTGACAAGCTCTCAACTTTGAAATGCTGCTTACATTTTCTGCATTTGTAGTTATAATAATATAGTCTATACATATAATCATAGAACTGCTCTGTCAGGAGCCATTCTGCTGCATAACAATAACTACATATTGATAATACCTTGACATGCAACACGTCTCCTGGGAGATTTATGCATATTAAAGTCTGCTTAACCATCAAAAGTGTAACTTTTGAATAAAGACAATGAAAGATTTCCTATACTGCCAAAAATAAAAACAAAACTCTTTCTCTGTAATTAGAAATGAATCATGTATTTTGATGATTAAATGAATTAAAATCTTGACTCTGATCCCAGCATATCTTCTGCATACTTCTTGACAGAATTCTGGTTTGTCCTTAAATGATATATAATATGTTAAATGTTTGACGAAGATGTTAATGAGGATGTTATTGTTAAAACTGTTTAAATTGTAAATCATTTTAAAGATTGCCATCTCTGGCCAATTTGTCAGCATTAAAGTTACACTCTCACAGTAATGACTTAAAGTAAATATATATCATAATTATTCATTTAGATTACTGTGTTTTAGAGTAATTCTAATGATTGGATTATTAAGGAAACACTTTCAGGCCTTTGATCTTATAAAGACTATTAAAACCTTCGGGTGATATTGTGTCCGTTCAGCTTCTGAAGAGCAGTTTCCAAACTGCTCTTCGATGCTTTTTCAACTTTCCTACTGGTGACAAATCTCCAATTCTTGGGCATGCGTATTTGCACATGGCATAACGCCTGCTCTTATATGGTGTTTAGGGGGCGTGTACCTATGCTGATAATAATGTGCCAACAGTAAATTAAGAGCCACACTCTCCAGGAAAGCTGTCCAGAATGCTTCTTCGTGCAGAAAAGCTTGAGGGAAGTCTCTGTAAACTCAACTATCCACAAACCTAAACACCTTTGTGCTGTTTACTTCAGAGTCAGTGGCCAGGGTCTCTCCTGAATTAGAAAAGTCAACTCACTAGGTCTCTGATTGCATTCTCTCTCATCCTTCAGAGGTCTTGGGGTACATCCCAAGTCTCTTAATTGCATCCCTGCTTCCCTCACTTGCATCCTTTCCTTGCGTCTTTGGGTACATCCCAAGTCTCTTAATTGTCATTTCCTTGCTCCTCGATCCTCGCTTGAACCGGAAGTTGTTCTGCACCGCCATATTGACGGCCGTCCCAAAGCTCTTATTTAGCTCGGAGGAGCGAGGATCGAGGAGAGAGGAGGGATCTCCGAGGAGCCATGAGCGAGGACCCACGAGAACAGACCTGTGGGTGACTGTGGCTAAGTGGATAGCAGGGCCGTCTTTCAATCAGAGGGTTGGCGGTTCAATCTAGCTAGTCGCATGTTGATGTGTCCTTGAGCAAGACACTTAACCCCAAAATTGCTCCCGTAGCTGTGCCTACGGTGTAGAAATGTGAGACTCTGAATTGTAAGTCGCTTTGGATAAAAGTGTCTGCTAAATGACTGTAATGTAATGTAACAGCCTTCCGGGAAGTCTTTTAACGGCTGACACGCCCCCTCATTGTTCATCTGTGTGATTGGACGCTGCAGCCGATCGGACTGATACGATTTTTTTCAACATGTAAACAGTGAAGACGGATTGCAGATTAAACTCGAGCTTTATATTTGATTAGTTTTCTGATTCAACATCTGGTTTAAATAAATGTTCATTGTAGATCTAAACAACAAAAGGACCACAAACAACTTTCTTCATTTATTAGAAAGATTTGTGTTTTCATGAGCTGATATTTCCCTCAATAACTTTCATTATGGATACAATTAAAGTCAGAGAGAGCTGGATAAACTAAACCCTTTATATATATATTATATAAATATAATATATATATATATATATATATTATATAAATATAATATATATATATATATATATATATATATAAAAAGAGAGAGAGACAGATGTAAGTGTGCACATATTTAAACAAGGAAGTCCCACTGACAGTGGATTGCTTGTGTCTTTTTCCAGACAATGTTTCATTAGAATGACAAACCTTCCATGATCACATTGGACTTAGATAGGATAAGTACATATTTGACAGCACCTACACTTTTAGAAAGGAAGTCATTTGAACTAATCTGTGCATATTATTTTGTGACAGCTACGATGTGTTTAGCCTAGCGTAGCACAAAACTGCCAGCATGCTTTCAAAACTACTTTCACTTTAAAACCCATTAATATGGTAATAATATTCCAAAGAGAGATGGTTAATAGAATATTCTTTAGAATTTACTCAGATTATATTTTAACTGACCTACTTTTGAACTTTTACACAAGAAAGTTTTCTTGAAATATCTTTAAAGCAACAGTACTTTTACTTGAGCAAAAATATTGTATTACTTTTTCCATCCATGGTGGACAAGAACAATGGAGTAACCTTTGTCACTGTCATATCAAATGAAATCAATGTCATTTTGATGTTAATATTATCTAATAATCTAATTTAATTATAAAGAAATATTTGAATTGTCAATTGCAAACTCTTCAAACTTTCTGAATGTCTGGTTTTCATAGTGTACACTTTCAGATGCATTTTAATCAATACAGACATCTAGTGGTCATCTTATGGCTCGCGGTTCACCATCTACAGTGACTTCATTTTTTAAAGGATTCAAGGATAATTTATTGTCATTATGCAACACAGGGATACACAATGAACTGCAACACAAGAAAAACATGACAAACAAATGGTAAAGGGACTTGTATAGTGCTTTTCTAGTCTCTCAATCATTCAAAGCGCTTTTACACTTAATGTCATTCACCCGTTCACAACCATTCATACACTGATGACAGGCTACCATTCAGGGTGCCACCTGCCCATCAGGACTCTCTGACATTCACACACATTCACACACCACAGGCACAAGTTATGGGAGCAATTTGGGTTTAAGTGTCTTGCACATCGACATGGACTAGCAGAGCTGGGGATCGACCTCCGATCTTCTGATTGAAGGACGACCCGCTCTGAGCCACAGTCGCACCCAAAAGAACAAACAATACAAAACAGTAGTACATTCCTGTAGTGCATTTTTATTTTGAATTTGCATCATAAGGAATGTAAACAGCAGCAACAAGACAAATATCTGGGCAGATAATATGGCCCACATTTTGACATAGAAAATTCAAACATTGTCAACTTTGACTGTGTTTGAGCAACCAACCACCTCCTCTGTCCCCACCGGAGTCCTGCTCTCTGTCCTCGGTCCTCTCGTCAAGTGGACCAGGATGCCGCGATGGAGCCAGGTCTCTGTGAAGATGTGGACACAACAGTCACCGACCTCCCGTTGCTCAGTTCCCCTGAAGTGTCTGAGCACTGCCAAAACGTACATGACCTACACAGAAGTATGTCTGAACACATCTTGTGTAGACACTGACAGAGAGCTTAAAACTGACACTCTGATGACTTTCATTATGCAGTCTGTGTAGACAAGGTAAGAGTGGGACTTAAGGCAGACAAGACAAAATCATTACTGTAGCTGAAATGACATTTCTTTTGTTTCCTTTCTCTTATGGGTTGCCACCAGGGGCATTTCTAGGATTCAAAGAAAGGGGGGGGCTTAGCCCCAAGGGGAGTGGCATGTTTGCGCGCATAGCGCGCGGCAATTGTTTTTGGGGCCCATTTGGGGCCGTGGATATCCATTGTTTCAGACAGTTCATAGATTGGTTCAATCAGAAAGAGTGTGATTTTGCTCTGTAGTTTTGCTTGCATTCAGTATATGATAACACAGGAGACAGAATTTCAGGGTCATAGTGAAATTTGACAACACAAATATGAACTTTTGTCAAATAAAGAGAGAGAGAAATAATGTTCCTACTTGTAAAGGAAAGACGGATAAACTAGCTTTCATATCCGCGTCACTCCCAAATCCTAATTCTTAAAGGGACCGTACACAATGGATGGAGAATGGACCTGACAGTGTCAACTTTATATCGTTAAGTATGATGATAGGCTATTGGATTGTAATTTGAAGGGGGAGAAAACATACAAACCAGAATGCACGCACATATGTAGCATGTTAGTTATAAATAACTTGTCCATGTGAGAAACAATAGTTTAATGACATCACCAAAAAAAAATTGGCTTTTTTTTTAAAGCCAATAATGCCAAATTATTTGGGAGGGCTGAAGAACATTTTAGGGGGGCTTCAGCCCCCCTAAAATAGGCCTAACGACGCCCCTGGTTGCCACGTATGACTACATGTTGGCATACATACATGTTGAAAGTACAGAATGGGTCTAATGTGAGGCCCAGCAAGCCCATCAAAAACACTTGGGGCTCTAACTATCACTGGGTTAAAAATCACATATCTGATTGTTAAGAGTTACAACAGTGTTCAAACCTAAACCCTCAACCAGTATCAGTATAGATCATATCATGTCATAGATGCTAGCAGCTGTTGTTGGCCAATAATTACTGTACCTAACTACCCACATGGGGGTACAATTAGTACCCTTATAACTACTATCCGTAAGCTTTAAAAGTGATACATCTTTGTCATCTTTGAGTGCAGGGTTCCATGGGCTTAGCAGGCACACAGAAAAATCTGATTTTTTTATGTTTAGCCCTGTAAAAAAGTCAGATCAACAACACATATCATGAAGGCACTTGCAAATGACAAGGTAGTACAAAAAATATACATGAAAGCTTGATAGCTCCTCCCTCTTCTTCTTGCTGTAAAACACAGCCAGCTCCACATGTGCACATGTCGCCTTGTTTGGAGCAGAAACCTCATTCAGTGAAGATCAGCAGATGAACAGAAACAAAGAAGAGATTTTTGATGTAAACTCAGATGTTTGTGGCTGCATGGTGGTGTAGTGGCTAGCACTATCGCCTCACAGCAAGAGGGGCCCGGGTTCGATCCCCAATCCCGGGTGGTCCTTCTGTGTGGAGTTTGCATGTTCTCTCCGGGTTCTCTGGCTTCCTCCCACAGTCCAAAGACATGCAGCTTAGGTTATTTGGAGACTCAAAATTGCCCGTAGGTGTGAATGTGAGCGTGAATGTTTGTCTGTCTCTACATGTGCCCTGCGATGAACTGGCGACCTGTCCAGGGTGGACCCTGCCATTGCCCAATGTCAGCTGGGATCGGCTCCAGCGCCCCGCGACCCTGAACAGGATAAGCGGTTTGGATAATGAATGAATGACTCAGATGTTTGTTTTATAATCAGAGAAACTCACAAAGTGTCTGCCACGACGAGAAAATGGCTCAGGAAAGCTTCTCTTGTTCCATCTGTCTGGATCTACTGATGGATCCGGTGACTATTCCCTGTGGACACAGCTAATGTGTATTAAAACACATTAGGATGAAGAGGAGGAGAAGAAACTCCTCAGCTGCCCTCAGTGTAGGCAGACCTTCACACCGAGGTCTGTCCTGCTGAAAAGCACCATGTCAGCAGATTTAGTGGAGCAACTGAAGAAGACTGGACTCCAAGCTGCTCCTGCTGATCACTGCTATGCTGGACCTGAAGATGTGGCCTGTGATGTCTGCACTGGGAGGAAACTGAAAGCCTTCAAGTCCTGTCTGCAATGTTTGATATCTTACTGTGAGAAACACCTTCAGCCTCATTACGAATCAGCTCCATTAAAGAAACACAAGCTGGTGGACCCCTCCAACAAGCTCCAGGAGAACATCTGCTCTCATCATGGTGAGGTGATGAAGATGTTCTGTCGTACTGATCAGCAGTGTATCTGTTATCTCTGCTCTGTGGAGGAACATAAAGGCCACGACACAGTCTCAGCTGCAGCAGAAAGAACTGACAGGCAGAGAGAGCTGGAGGTGAGTCGATTAAACATCCAGCAGAGAATCCAGGACAGAGAGAAAGATGTGAAGCTGCTTCAACAGGTGGTGGAGGACATCAATCTCTCTGCTGATAAAGCAGTGGAGGACAATGAGAAGATCTTCACTGAGCTGATCCATCTCATGGAGAAAAGAAGCTCCGATGTGAAGCAGCAGGTCAGATCCCAGCAGAGAACTGAAGCGAGTCGAGTCAAAGAGCTTCAGGAGAAGCTGGAGCAGGAGATCACTGAGCTGAAGAGGAACGACGCTGAGCTGAAGAAGCTCTCACACACAGAGGATCTCAACCAGTTTCTACACAACTACCCCTCACTGTCTACAGACTCATCCAGCATCAAGAGCAGTCCTTTGGGCATTAATATGTTATAATAACAGTTATAACTTTTTGTACAACAGTTTCCAAACTCCCGTCTCAGGTCCTCTGTCCTCCAGAGTAGGAGTGTACCTGGATCACAAAGCAGGTATTCTGTCCTTCTACAGCGTCTCTGAAACCATGACTCTCCTCCACAGAGTCCAGACCACATTCACTCAGCCTCTCTATGCTGGACTATTGGTTTTTTTGTGTGAAGACTCTGCTGAGTTCTGTAAACTGAAATAGACAGAAGTCATTTAAGGGTTAAACTCTGTTTGAACTCTTCAACTCATTTTGTCTCCATGTTTGTTGCTGACAGCTGATTGTCTGCCCCCCCTATGAGCTTCACCTGTCCCTCGTTATTTCCCTCCTTTACCTGTTTACAAGTCTGTGCTCGCAATGATTTTAGATATTTTAGTGTTTTGATTCGTATGTATCTGCCAGCTGTTTCTGCCTGTGTTTTAGAATCTCAGTTTTTAGGCTTTTTGCTTAATCAAAGCATTTTCTTTCTATCAGCCCATCGGAATCTGCATTTGAGCCCTGCCTACATATATCAAGCTAGTCCTTTTGATTATCTTATCTCCTTTACTCTTGTTCCTAATGTATTATTAGTGACCGCCTAAGATCTGATGCTATTGTAACAATTCAAGTTATGGCTACATTATAAGTTATCACTTATAATGATACTATGTTTATAAAAAAACAACTAAAGAACCAAAATAAGTAATACAAATTCATCTGACCCATTCAACTTCTGGGAGGCATGTAAGTGATGGAGTCATGGAAACAAAAAGATATTTGATAAAAGAGAGTAATGGAAAAGATAAATGAAGTGAATAGAAGGCTGGATGAAGTGCAACTGACCTGCTGAGGAACAACATCAAACAATAAACAACTAGATGCTGAGCTTGTAAATGGTATTATCAAGGAGCCACAATCTCTCACATTCTCCAATATTGAATTATTTTTTACAAAAAAAACTATCAGCAATTAAGTTGTGAAGATACAATTTTACAAGGAGAGTTACTGAATGCCATTAAATCTTTCACCGAGGATTGATGGCATTCCTATTTAAAGACCTCTGATGACATCTTTTAACCACTCCTTCACTCTGGATATTATCAGCCACACAGAGGGCATCATGTCAATTACTCCTAAAGCAAGATCTAGAGGGGCATTACAGAGATCCTGTATACACACTGGAGACCACTGACATTGCTTTGGTGTGTTACCTGTATCCTCTATATATGTATTGCAATGAGGCGCATTATTTTGTCGTAACAAACGGCATCTTTTTTTAAAATTTTATTTATTATTATACTATATTCATCCGGGTAAGGGGGAAATTTGTCTCTGCATTGGACCCATCCCTGTGTAGGGAGTAGTGGGCTGCCCATGACAGTATCTTCTTGATACTTAAGTCTATTATGAAAATTATCAAAAACCTGGGCTTCTATTTATTGCTGACTTTAAAAAAGCATTCAACAAATAAAGATGGGATTTCATTCAAAACGTGCTTCAGGTCTTTATTTTGGGGAAACCCTCATAAAACGGGTCATGTATAAACAATGGTTAGTTATCTAAAGGTTTCACTAGAGGCGTACGTCAGGGGTGACTGCTGTCTCCATACTTATTCTTACAATTCATTAAAATCCTTGCTATAAGAATGCAAAAGAAAGAATGCGTGACAGGTTTAAAACCCAATGGGTTAGAAACAAAAAAACATTATATGCAGATGATGGAACTTATTTTCTGCAGCCTGTCAAATCGTCACTGGATGCCCTCATACTTGATTTATTTATTTATTTTTTAATTATCTGGATCAAAGAAAAACTTGAAAAAACTGAGAAAAGGAGGTACATATTTCAACCTATAAGAGTAACGGCTCTGTCGATATTTATTAACAGAGAATGGGAAATTTGAAAAAGTTTTTTGGTTCTCTGCTGGAAATAGTGCGCTCCAAGTTTAGAATGAGTAACTGCCCCAAGCGAGGGAGTTCAAGTATCTCGGGGTCTAGTCACGAATGGAGCGGGAGATGTACGCAATGCAGTTCAGCGTCAGCAGTGATGTAGGAGTTGTGCCAGACCGTTGTAGTTGAGAGGGAGCTGAATCAGAAGGCAATGCTCTCAATTTCCCAGCCATCACATCTACAATGGCTTCCCTTACCTCCCCATTGGACTGTGTCAGCTGTGTCCGCCTGGCCAATAAAATCACAGAGTCATTGCAAAGTGTGGGAAGAAAACCCACACTTTACCAGATCCAGGAAGCAGAAAAGCTTATGGACACCATCCTCTTCTGTCCAGCACAAACCAACACAACCAGGGCTCGAGTGCATGATGTCACCACTCCCTGTACTGCTGCTGATGCCCCTCCTCCGGTCACTGCTCCTGATGATTCCCAGCTATAGCTCGGGACTATAGCTCGGGACTAAGCCTAAAGCCCTGGTCAGGTCCACTCCATCCCATCAAGAGCCCTGGTCCCTAGTCGGTGGCCAGGGCAGGAGGAGCAGAGCTCAGTATTTACATGTGTTGTTCCCTCTTTGGAGAGGAAGCTGAACAGTTCCGCTTTGTTTTCATCATTCTGCAAAAACACTTTTACAACCAACTATCCTTACATGTTTATCGCTTGTGTCAGGGGACATTTTACATAAATAATCAGTTATAATGCTGTAAGGTTGCTTATGTATAATTTAGATATTCAATAAAACAAGTCATTCAAAACAATATAAAACGAATAGTGGTGTATAACAGGGCTGTGGAGTATCCACTAAATCAAATATATGGCTTTAGAATAATCGACCATTTTCTTCTTTATGGATGGTGATGATGAGTTGGTTCAAAACGACCCTTATGATAAGTAGCCCACGGACTTCAGCCACCTCGCCCGGACCAGGGAAACCGGGGCACCCTCCAGGAGCCAGACCCAGGAGGGGAGCTCGTAGGCGAGCGTCTGGTGGCCGGGCCTTCGCCCATGGGGCCCGGTCGGGCTCAGCCCGAATAAACACCATAGAGCAGCCACCCTGTGAATACACCACCCGCAGGGACAAGCATCGGGGTCGGGTGCAATGCAGACCGGGCGGCGGGTCAAGCGGGAGGCCTGGGCATGCCAATCGCCGGCAGCATAGACTAGCTCTAGGGACGTGGAACGTTACCTCGCTAGCGGGGAACGAGCCAGACCTGGTGCAGGAGGTGGAGCGATACCAGCTAGATATAGTTGGACTCACCTCCACACACAGCCTTGGCTCTGGAACCAAGCTCCTGGAGAGGGGTTGGACTTTGTGCTTTTCCGGAGTTGCCCAGGGTGAGAGGCGCCGGGCGGGAGTGGGGATACTCACGAGCCCCCGGCTGAGCGCCGCTGTGTTGGAGTTCTCCCCGGAGAACGAGAGGGTCGCCTCCATGCGCCTACGGGGAGCCACCTACCGACTCCATAGTTCTCCTGGGGGACTTCAACGCTCACGTGGGCAATGACGGAGAAACCTGGTGGGGGGTGATTGGAAGGAACGGCTTGCCCGATCTAAACCCCGAATGGTGTTTCTTTATTGGACTTCTGTGCTTGCCACGGTTTGGCCATAACGAACACCATGTTCGAACATAAGGTGGCCTCATAAGTGTACCTGGTACCAGAACACCTTAGGCCGGAGATCAATGATCGACTTTGTAATCGTATCATTTGATTTGCGGCCGTATGTCTTGGACACTCGGGTGAAGAGAGGAGCAGAGCTGTCAACTGATCACCACCTGGTGGTGAGTTGGATCAGATGGCAGGGGAACCGGTTGGAAAGACCCGGCAAGCCCAAACGTGTAGTGAGGGTGAACTGGGAATAGTAAAACAATAATAAAACTGCCTGTGCCAAAGCACACTGTATATTATCCACCGGGCTTAATAATAATAATCAGGTTTATCCAAAAGTTTGGCGCGCCTCTCCTCACACAGCGTTGCCAACAGCGGCGTAAAAAATACATCAAAGTGTGCGGCCTGATCGGGAATCGTGTGCTATCTATTTTTCGGAGAGATTCGCCAAGCGGTTTTCCCGAAAAACTGAGCAAAATTTCCCCATTCACTTGAATGGGGTTCCGGCATGAAGAGAGCAAAAAAAACACTTAACTTTGGGCCCATATTGACTAGCCATACTTTAACGTAGAAACATGAGTCAAAGTTTAAAACGTAGACAAAACGCTGCACTTTATTGAGCCAAATGGACATTTTGATAGCTAGCACAGTTTTCATTAAATCAACGTTTAAGTTTCAGGAAAATTTTGTGTCTGTTTCAGATTTTATAATGGGTGTGTATTGCACAGCTCGTTAAGAGCTAGAGTGAGAGCATAACCGTCAGAGTGGAGCGGAGCAGGAAAATATTCTGTGATTTTTCCAAACAAGTTGCTCCAGCTCCCACAATTTTTACTCTTTATACACCATTTTTGGCCAAAAAGCTTGGAAATGTTGTGCTGTCGCACACAGATGTCTGTGGAATCCAACGGACTTACACATTTGGCTCAAAGAGCCACAGAGCGACATGAACTCCAACCAACTGCTCCATTAGACTCCATGTTAAAATCTGACCACTCATTTCTCAAAGAAAGCAGACGGTACCAGTTTTGCATATTGAGCTTGAGCTCACAATTTTAAGACCACAAACATAAAAAACACATCTCCGCGTTTGCCAGAGTCTTATCTCTCTGACGGTAGCCATATTTTATTGATTAGTCTCATGGTTTTGGTATAGAGGGCATAGGTTTGACAGGTAGTTTTGTTGGAAATCACTGGTTACACTGATTGAAATTCCGCAAGGTGAAATAGATTGCACCTAATCTATGTATTCCCCGTTTTGATCCTAAAGGATTTGCAGTTTCAAAATCATCATAAAAAAGCTGAATCGGAATGGCATGCTTCTGTTTTGAAAATAGATCATGACTCTTGAAAAGATCTCCATCACACAAGTCATGAAGATTTTCTCCTGAACTTGAAGTCTGCATCATCTCGTTTATGTTAGGATGTTTATAAATAAATTGTAAAGTTTTCAAAATAGGGATGTAAACAAATTTATCAGTAACAACAACCTGATCATAAGTTCCAGTGGTGCGATTGCGCAGGGTATCAAATCTTGTACCAAGAACATATTCAACTAGGTCTACCCCAATTCTCTGTAAAATACTGCCTTCTTTTACTCTCAGAATTTAATACACCAT
>NW_022280159.1:268281-292449 GCF_004355925.1 Anarrhichthys ocellatus | reverse complement strand
CCACTACTAATTATGAGGAAAACATGACATGTAGATGGAGAGGCACAGACTAAATGGGAGTAAACAGATGTTTTGATATAGTTCTGCTGTTGTTACTTCAGTTTTTGGATTTCTCACGAGAAAAACAAAGTATTCTTCAAAAAAAAAAATGAGTTGGATACTCTCCACAGAAAATACTGCCCGTAGTTTTCACCTGAACTACTTTGTACTAAACAATTGAAAACTGTTCCCAGCTGACAGAAATGGATGTTCACTAAGAGAGGTCTGCTTGTGCTCTGCTCTCTCTGCTAGGACCTTCTGGGTGTGGGCTATGGTCAGTCTGGCTCCAGTAAGCAGAAACCAGGCCTGGTGTGCTGCTGGTCTCTCAAAAATATCACGGTATGACTCCTTTATTTAGCTCCAGGGGCTCCATGTGTCCCCAGCAGTATGCAGAAGGTTGACTGTGTGCCAGCTGTCCATTCCAGATCTTGTCTTGTGTCTCCTCTGCAGTGGCCTGAGCGTGCCATCCAGTGTGACAGCGCTGTGACTTCCCTGGATTTCTCATCCAATAACCCGAGTCAGCTGGCTGTGGGCATGCAGGACGGCAGCATTGCTATCTACAATGTGAAGAGTCAAGATAGCGAGTCATGTGTCCTCAGCAGCAGGTGCGTGTGGACAGCTCAGCTTTTACATCACACACTGAAGAGAACGTTCTTTACTTCTGTGTGTGTGTGTGTGTGTGTGTGTGTGTGTGTGTGTGTGTGTGTGCAGTGAATGTCCCAACAGGCACTTGGATCCAGTGTGGCAGCTCAGATGGACCCAGCAGGAGTTGAGGCTGACAGGAGAGGAGATGGTGGAGTCTCTCTTTTCTGTGGCTGCAGACGGAAGGATCAGCAAGTGGTTTATCTGCAGCAGTGGCCTCGACTGCATAGGTACTGTGCTCAGCACCAGCACATGGCTTTACCATTGTCTATTTAGCTTGACCTGCGTAGCGATACAATCTGTAAGACTATCCATCTGTCTATCTATCTGTATAACGTAATCATTTATCTTGTCATAGACCTGATGAAGCTCAAGAAGATCCAGAGTACCAAGAAGAAGGCAGAAAATGTTCTGTCAGCTCTTACTCCTGGTCTGTGTTTTGACTTCCATCCAACCGTGAGTTGATGAGAGAACTTCTCAACATGAGTTGACGAGAATGTAGTTCTTGGGCTTCAAACTTGTTTCTGTGGAAAATACCATATTCACAGATATCTTTTGTGATAATGCAGTGCTGACTTTCAGTAAAACACATTTCTAAGGTTGATTTTAAGTGAACTTTGACTTTGTAAATGATTGTTGTCATCATTGTGTTTTATTGTTGCACCAGGAATCCAGTGTCTATTTGGTCGGCACATTAGAAGGGCTCATTCACAAGTGCTCCTTTTCCAACAATCAGCACTTTCTGGAGACGTACAGGAAGCACTTTGTAAGTCCATCACTGACCTCTCCTTCTGATAAGCACGTAAAACACCAAAGACCACAAGGCCTCAGAAGCTCACATTTCATTTCATCAGTAGCGATTGTTTCAAATCCATTCATGCTCTGTCCCACAATGCATTGCTTACTGGCCCTTAGCTCTGTCCTATAACATGCAGTCAAATGTTTAACTTTAGTGATATTGCTACTTTTAATTAATGTTGGTTTGCAGGTATGTGAATTCTTTGAATAGTAACACTGTTGTGTCTTGATGAACAGGATTTATCCACATAAGCACAGTGAAGGACATGCATGCCATGAGCTCAGGGGGACAAATACGGAGAAACAAGCATCTCTGAGTAGAGTTAGGTTAATGTATCAAAGCTCATCACTGAGCTTACCTCATCTGGAAACATGTCTCCAGTTGTATCCACAGCAGGCTTCCAATGTGTCAGTAGACACATATGGACTCAGACAGTCTCAATATGAATGAATGCTCACAGAAGGTTCCACAAATGTGTTTTTTCATTTATTTAAAAGACTCTTTACACTAAAATATTTTTCAATGCACACAAAAAGAGTTATTATATATAAATATAAACAAAATCCACAGATAAAATAGTAAGATTCATAAATATCAAAAAATATTTCTTGCTTTAAATAAATGGAATAGAAATCCACAGATCCACATTAATTGCGGCAATACGTATAAACAGTATAAACAATCATTCCATATTTTCTCTACTAATGTTGAAAAATCATCTCTTCAAGGTACTAGAAGTAAACATCTTCTGGGGCTAAAGCAATAATCATCAAGATGTGACCACTTATTGATGTTGTTCTTTGGGTTCGTCAGAGAGGCCTTTGGTAACATCAGTCACATCTCACCCCCTCAGTGTCCTGTGAACCGCATCACATGGAGTCCACTCTGTCCAGATGTGTTCCTGAGCTGCTCCTCTGACTGGACCATCCAGCTGTGGAAGCAGGACCACCATTTCCCCATGTTCGGCTTCAGCTCCACCCAGATAGCAGTATGTGACATCAAGTGGTCCCCGAAGTGGGCCACAGTATTTGGAGCCATTAATGAGGAACAACTGGAGATCTGGGACCTGAATTCAAGCATGTGAGTGCCTGGGATTGTTCTCTGTCTCACTATTTGTTTCTGTGATGTGAAGCCTGTGCCAAGAGTAATCACGTGTGTCCTCCATGTACACTTCAGCCTGGACCCAATCATTGTGCAGCCTGCTGCGGCTGGTGTGAAGATGGAGTCCCTGGTGTTCGCCGCACAGACAGACTGTGTCCTGGTAGGAGACAGTGACGGACACGTGACCGTCTACCAGCTCAAGAACCTCAGTGTGGGAGAGAGCAGCCAGGTACAACTGAGGACCTTTTTGCAGAAAGGACATTCCTAGCCCTGCCTTTGTGCAGGGCTAGGAATGTCTGTAGGGTAAATAGTAGTGCTGGGCAAGTTAACGTGTTAATTTCGCGTTAACGCATTCATTCATTAACGCCGACAATTATTTTATCGCGCGTTAACGCATTTTTAAAATTTATTATAATTTTTTATTTTTATTTTTTTATTGAAAGACAAGAGACAATACATATACATAACAACAAGAGGATGACAAGAACAGTGGGGTAAAAGCCAGCAAACATCCTATAGTCGGTCAGATTAGGGCGAGACAACATCCGGTTTCTTCAGACGAACATCCGGTTTTCAGAATAAGATGCCAACAAAGTATGAATTATATTCACATTAAGTATAAAACATGCTACCTGCATCTCGTGAACCAAATGTTATTGCCCTTTTGTTCATATAGCAGTACTTTTAAAATAAAAGTGCGCAATACACTACTTTTGAATTTATGATTGAACTTTGCCATAACAATGCGATTAATCGCAAAAAATCCATGCGATTAATCGCGATTAAATATTTTAATCGTTGCCCAGCACTAGCAAATAGATTCATAGAAAAATTAATTATGCAAAGCCATAAAAATGACATGAAAATATGTTATCAATTAATTAATTTAATTGTGTGTCCAGAGGCTCAGACAAAGTTCTAAGCACAAAGAGCATGGCTTGTTGATAGAGGTGCTTGCTGTTGTGCAGCACAGCCGTAGCTATTTATATTTCCTGACAGTTATAAGGGAAATATATTTGTTTTGTTCTACATATTACTGATCTTACTGAATTACATAGATGTAATTGTCTTCTAAAACACACAACAGCATCTGCCCTGAGAGCAGATTTGGGGCAACAGATGATAAATTCAGTGTATTATCACAGATATTAATATGTGGGAAACTATCGGCCTATATTGAAATTTGCTGTGCTGTCTTTTGTTATCACTGTTGCAGTCCTTCCAGGAGAAGAACAGTTTTCAGTTTTGTTTAGCTCATTATGTAGTCTAAAGAGGAGAGGATTAGCCGCTATCACAGCTGATATATTTATGTTAATAAAATGCATTATTCATTCATTATTATTCATACTTTTACTAGATACATACTAGAAATGTAATCTCCTGCCACAAGCTTGACTGTGTCCAGTCAGATGTGTCAGAGGACTGCTCTTTCAGTCTGAATGCACTGATGCTTTCTCACTAATAGATGTTATTTAGTTTAGCATATGGAAAACAAAACGCTGTTCAATGATTCAACCAGACCGACAACTGAGAGAGACAAAGATCCTCTGAGCGACAGTTGAAAAGAGAATAAATCAGCATCATCGGTTAATTACACTGGAGGCTTGGATTTAAACAGGAACAGCTTCCTGTTTCAGTATTAGAAGCTTCACAATAAAAGCACCCTAGAACAAACTGGAATTAGCAAAGCTCTTCTTCAGACTTAACAGTGGAAATAGATGGTTAATCTAGGGTTAGCACTGTTGCAATATCAACTGAACTAATCACAGGTTAAACCTCTTCAATCAGAGACACTAACTCAATATTTGCAGTTCAATAATGAAACAAATTCAACATCAAGTTCAACAGTATTCTGTCATGTAACTCTGTGGAAGTTTGAATCATTTCATTCTTATTTTGGGGACAAAACGATTCCAGATGTTAACAACACTAATTACTATTCAGTGTAATCCTGGGCTGTCCTTGACATACTGACGTCTCTGTTAATGTGCACTAGCTTGAAGGCATTTGATGCAGTGGGGAAGCTTCTTTCCTCAGTTACATGGACACATGATGGTCGACTCACATGACAAACAACCCACAGCGTCCCTCCTGTCTTTCAGGTGGATATTCTGGAGGGCATCCTTCGCTCTGCTGCTCCCAAACAGCTTTAAGAAACACAGACAGATGTAAACCCAAACCATTTGGGTTTCTGTCTGCGAACACGACATCAGTACACAGAAAAGTGTGTCCAGATCTATAAGTAACACAGGTGTATTTTGGCATAGGTCATTACTGTACGTTGTCCTTTACTGTTGAAAGCATCAGACTAAACATAATGGTTAAGATTGTTCAGAGTTCAAGCTTCAAGGGAACAGAAAAGTCACTTCATTTCATTTGAATTCTATTTCATTGTTGTGCAAAAGAAGAATGAATATTATTCTTTAAATAACACACCATATTTCATTTTTATGTGACTGTAGTTTATAAAGTCCTGAAGCCATTCAAATCCTCCAATTCCCCAAATCAATGCCAATGAGCTCAGTGTCTGGTAGCTGGGACCACTCCTGTGGAATAGACCTACCATTGCTGAAATCAATATGAAATAGAACATAAATTATGCTTATATTTCAGTCTTAATCATCCCTGTATACTGAAGAGTTGACTGATTCCTGTGCATGATGAAATGCTTTGAGTCAGAGGTCTGCTGACACCTTGTGACCAGATTTAGTAGGACAGAAGATTGAGTGAAAAGAGGTGAATCTTATTCGTCTGACTCTACCTGCTTGACCTGCTCGGATGCTTTGTTGGTCATACAAAAGTTAAGATGAGTTTACTTTTCTCCAACTCTCCTGGCTTCCTCTCATTACTCTGAATTGATGTGTTTTCCTTTTATCTTGTGCATTTCTATATTATATAGCAAGCTACCAGGGCTCTCTCTCCTCCTTCAGATCAATCATTTTAAAATGATGTAAAGGATAGTCAGGACAGACAAACAGGAAAAGGGGAGAGGACGACATGCAGCACAGCACTGCGGGTCGGATCTGTAAGGTCTCAGCTTTGGTACATTAACATTCAATGATTGTTGAAGATTAAACTAGCGGTTGGCAAACCTTTTTGGATTGTGACCCCTTACAATAAAAGGGCTCTGGGTGGAACGCCGTGTCACATTTCAGATGTGTGCGAGTTAGCAGTACCACCAAAGACTAAACTTCTCAAATGATCTCATGTTAGCAATAGTTTGTCACCAGAATCAACAGACTAGTAGAGGACAGATCCACCTTTTACCCAACCAAGCACAGTGTGTTTCTGTATGTGCATGTGAAAATGCACACACTGTAAAAGCAGATTTTTTTTTGGCAAGAAAAATGTCCTTTAAGTTTAAACCAAACCTACACCCTTGATCTCAAGACCCCAGAACCACTGGACTAAACCACCAAACTGACTCCACATGGACCAGCCTCAACACTAAAGTACTACTTCTGCATTCATGCATCAGTATGAACAATGAGTCATATGTACCTGGTGTACAATAATGAATGCAGAACTTCAGAGTACTTCTTCCACCACGAATATTGTGGATGTTTATAGCAGCGGGTATTTACATTCATGATTTTATATCTCTTGTTTTTAAGAATCAGAGGTTTCTAAAAATCTGTGGAAAGTGAACTTAACAAATCATAAAGTTAACTATCTTCAAGTTCTAAATGGAATTGGTGAGGCCGCTCAGTCACAGCTTTGCTTCATCAGACTACTCTGATGTGATCAGCTCCTCTTCACTCTTGTACAAGGATGTTACAGCATCTTTTAGAGGAAGTGGCAAATACACAAAAAGTATTCATCAAAAAAGACGAGTCGTTGCCGTGTTGTCCCAAACCTTTTATTGCAGCAAAAGATCATTTACAGAAAACTGTGACACTTCAAATATCCACAATCCATCATTACTTCACAATAATTTAAGCATCATCAGTATTAGACCTGCAGACAGCTGAGGCAGCTGTTAACAAACAACTGTATTTCCTCATAATACTGTGGAGCTCGTCTACTGTTTCCAGCCGTCAACAACTGACCCCCTCTTTGTCTGGGAGCACCGCTGTCCATGTCATCGCAGCACGTACATGACTTCTCATCAAAGATCAGTAATGAAAGAGATCCTAATCTGTTTCACCGGGTTGCTGCAGTGTGTGGTTGCTCTGCGGCTTTATTTCATTGCTCTTCCTTTTGTATTGTTAGAGAATAAACCATTGTCCTGAAGTAGCACAGCCCCTTAAACCTGCCTGTCAAACATCTTATGGCTTTGTGAAAAGCTTTCAACGTATTTTCAAAAATTTTTTTTTTTTTTTTTTTTAAACGTTAACTTTTAAAAATCTAGAAGCTCTCTCTTGGTAAAGACTGTAATCTTCAATGTTAAAAAGGTTTTACAGTTCACATTGACTTACAAAGTGTCAGGAAGTAGAAAAGACCAGCTAGTAGACGAGACATCCTACAAAAACTTCTACTGCACACCATGAAAACAATCTGGTAGTTACAAAATGTCAGGACTAGAAACACAAAGTGGGTCTGTGACACCAAATAAAAGAATAAAAAAAGAGGTATGTTTTACGTGGTCTCTGTTCTTCCACTAGTAGTGTTGTGATTTATCCTAAAACATCAGATCGACATATTGTTTGTCCGCATCCCAACAGGAATGTGTTCTCCACAGAGCTGCACCCATTTACCCAAAGCTAAAATATCTTCTGATGCAACAGGGACACCAGAGGATGTTTACCTGCAGATCTGGCCATCGCCTTCAAAATAAGATGCATAACGCTCTCATAATTCCACAATTTTAATTCTGCGATGGAATGATGTTTTGCTCTCTGATAACAGGGCCCTGCTACCGAGGATCAGTGACTGAAACACACACCAAGACAAATTCTGATTCTGTCACAAAGGAAAAGGGAAGAGTGACTAAAGAAACGTGTCGCCAACTTTCCCTTTTAGTAAATAAAAAACATGTCACTGATGATAAAAACAAAGATGTCGGATAATTTAACTGGAGGCCGACTTCCACAGGAATATGATGCCTGATGCATTTCTCCATTTGTGATTCAGAGAAAAGAAAGTGGAGTCTGGATCACACGGGGTTAAAATGCTTCAGTGCTACTATCCTGTCTGCATCAGCCTGCTAGACCAGATCCATGTATAGCTGGTGTGTTTAAAAAAAAAACAGTCTTTACACCACAGTGCGACAGCTTTGCACCATCCATTATGTCCTAATTTACATCACAGTTTAAACTCAAGAAACAGAAGTTTAAAGTTACAACTTCATTTTAAAATGATTTGATAGGATAGTTTGATGGTCTTTGTAACCGTATCCGGAAAGAATTAAGAGCAAGGAATCGACGGAACACAAACACACAGAGGTAAAGGTAGCGAGAGAACAAATGAGGAGAAAATAGTTCAACAGTCTCAAAAGTACATCATGACTCTAGGGCTCACTGAGAGGGTTGACTAGTAGAAGAGATGTGTCAACACACAAGAACATGCTCATCACGGGAAACAAAAGGAATTCATCCGCACACATGCTCACACACACACACACACACACACACACACACACACACACACACACACAAGCTCTCTCCGAATTCACATGCTAGCATAAGGCTCATACTCAGTGGTAAGTAAACTGGCTGGGTGAGGAGGGGTGAGGGAAGTGGGTGAGAGAGATCACGACAGCTTTGCATAGAATCTACAATGCTGTGACCAGAACTACACAGCTGAATGGAAATGTTCTTCGTAATTCTGAACTTGCCCTGCAATAGAGTGGAGGACATTACACCTTTAGTTTGATTACTAAATTTGAAATATTTTATTATTACCTCCATCAAGCAGATTTCTTATCAGCAGGAGGGAAAGGTCCAGAGGGGATAAACTCTGCAGTGTTGGGTTCGCTAAGTTTAGTATCTGTGAATCTTCTGACCCAACAAAGTCACCTCACTGTATAGACCCCAATCTCCTGGCTCAGCCGTGCACGTTGGCCTCAAGTTTGGTTAGCAACAGAATTGAGCTCCAGGAAGCCAAACTAAGAGACTTCAAAATAAAGTTCCAGACTGGTTTAAAGTTACAGCTCTTGCAGATAAGACTCCGGTAAACTAGCTGCAAGTAGAGCACATAGCGTTCACATGGCTTGACCATCTGGCCTCAGTCACACAGAACTACATCACCCTGAACACAAATGGAAATGGGGGCTCTACTTAAAGAAACAAAGAACGGGATTCAGGGGAAAACAAGAAGGGGAAAAACAGGAGTACCGTAAAAGATAATAATTCATCCATTATCTCACATTTACACCAAAAGGGACATTTGAAGGAAGGTGTGAAAACAGGGGGGGGGGGGGGCCACACAGGGGGGAAGAGAGTGTTGTCATAACAACTCAATTTCTTTTCTGTGGAGGAGGAGAGGCGCATCATCGCTCTGAGCATGCTCAGATGGTGCTGATGCAAGGTCATTGGGTCCCTGCTCCGTCACCACGACGACCGCGGCAGCCTTTACGTTTCTGTGGAAAGCACAAACAGGAAGTTGACTTCTTGCTCTTGTATTGGAAGGAGGATAATATTGGAGGATGAGATGCTCCTGTAAAGAATTTAATCAATATAAATTACAATCTTTTATTTTCTTATCATTAGAAGTTTGTGATTTTATGAAGAAAAACAACTATAAATTACTATAAGGAAGTGAAACGATAACATTTGGATATTTTGATGGTTTAAACCCACCTTCAGAGCGGAGAAACAGGAGGAAGACATTAGGTCATACACAGCAGAAGTCATCATTGTGAGTATAAAGCAGAATGAACACAATGTTTACCTGTGGGCTCGTCCTGAATCTGTTCTTCTGTCTCCACAAACTCTGCTGCTGCAAAGAGAAACACACACGTTCAAATATTGGCATGATATCATCTCACAAAGCTTTTGTCCCCATTAAATGTACAATGCATCTCTCTCCTGGTGCAGGACTTTGTGTCTGTGCCCACCTTCTTCTGCTGCCTCCTCTACTTCGTGTTCTACTTCATCTTCCGTCTCTGTGAATGTGGAACAAGAAACATTTAGAACCATGAACTCGAAAAACAGAATTAGCACCAACAAAAGAAAGCCAGGTGGACGATGTTACTGGCCCAGTAGCACGCAATATATTCGATGTTTTCATAGACCCTGATGAACCGGGCCACAGGAACTTGAATCTGTCCCAATGGTTCAGTTGTCAGTGTTGAGTTGGTTAATAGAGCTTCTTTGTCCACTGTTGGACGAGCTCTGAATCATGCAGGAACCTCAGTGCCGTGGTGACCACTGAACAGTTCCACTAGACGGCTACAGTCAGGCTTTGATAGCGGACTGAAGAAAAGTCATAGAACGATCGACAACATCTTCAACTGAAGCCCCGTCATTGACATGCTATATAGAACGTATTAATCCAGACAAAAAACTAAATTTGACGTCATATCTGCCAGATTATTTTAGGCTCTGAGCAGGCAACAAGTGTAGACTCCAGGAAGTAACATGTCACTGGCAAGATAAAGTGTAGCACACAACCGCCTGTAAAACAGCAAAACGCTGTTAAAAAATGGAATATAATGTGTTTAATAGTCTGTTGATTTGTTACAGCTAGGGATAGCCGTTTCTAACGGTTTCTACTGCTAAGCTAACCAACTCTTGGCTGAAGCTTCGTATTTAAAATAGTACTCCATCAATTTAATTTAAAAAGAGAGACAGAGAGATAGAAACGACACAGCAGAGTCAGAGATACTGGGTTTTTAATTCTACACGATGTACTTCCTTGTCAAGATCCGGTTGTGTTATGCTAGTAGCTGTTAATGTGGCCTCAAGCAACTAGCGGAGATGAGGAGTGGGCTACAGAGGTCTGGTGAACTCAACTCGGTCTCCACAACCCCCGACTTTCCAATTTCAAACTTGTAACTTGAGTTACACAGCTCCCTCTGGAGAATGCTTTAAACAATGCCCAGGACCTTTAAATAGACATGTGTAAAGTTTGTGGAGTTCGACTGTAATGTGGACAGTGGTATCAAACTAATGCTGAATAAGCACACATCCCAAAATGTTGGGACTATTTATTTAAGCCAAATGTTGGCATCAGTACTTCCTTGCTTTCCTCCTTACCTGCTACTGTTTGCTCCTCAACTACTACGCCTTCAGGAGCAGCCTCTGTGTCTGCGGCCTCCTCCACAGCAGGATCTTCTACAGCTTCTTCTGTTGGAGCTGCCTCCTCTTCCACAGCTGCCTCCTCCTCTTCGGCTACATCCTCAACAGCTTCTTCTGTTGGAGCCGCCTCCTCCTCAGCAGGCTCCTCATCTTCCACTATCTCCTCCACATCCTCCTCAACAGCTTCATCCTCTTCAGTGGGCTCATCAAAAGATTCTTCTGCCGGAGCGCTCTCTTCCTCTACAGTCTCAACATCTGACGCCACCTCTTCAGCAGCAGCCTCCTCCTCGGCCTCCTGTGCCGTAGCGGGTTCTTCCATAGACTCATCTGCAGCCGCCTCTTCCTCCTCTTCCTCGGCCTCCTCGAATGCAGCCTCCACCTCTACTGCAAGTTCCTCCACAGCCTCGTAAGCCACCTCTTCCTCCACAGCCTCCTCAGCAGCCTCTTCCTCAGCAGCCTCCTCCTCCTCCTCCACAGCAGCCTCCTCCTCAACAGCCTCCTCTTCCTCGACAGCCTCCTCAGCAGCCTCTTCCTCCACAGACTCCTCAGCAGCCTCTTCCTCCACAGACTCCTCAGCAGCCTCTTCCTCCACAGACTCCTCAGCAGCCTCCTCCTCCTCCTCAGCAGCCTGCTCTGTTTCCTCTTCAGGTGCTGCCTCCTCTTCAGTCTGGTTGGCCATCATTTCTTCAACCTCCTCAACTGGAACAGCCTGAAAAAGGTTATAAAAAGAAATGGCGTTACACAGTTTTGATTAGCTTTAAAACGTGTGGATATATTTGACAAAATCAAAGGAAACTGTTTTCTTGCTTTCATGTGGTTGAAAAGTTGCCAACAACAGCACCTTTTGGTGCTGAATGATATTTGAACACGATCATTCTTAAAGAAGTGAAGGTGCTGGTGGTGATCATAGCTAGAACCTGTGCCACAGTGGAATGTGGCTTCACCAGAGGACCAGCAGTGGTTCCCATTAGTTACCTACACTGTGGTGACTTTTTTGCTGTGTCATCACCATTCATATTTATACAACCAATGATGAACTTGTTTTGCTACAAGTACCCCAAATTGTAATTAAGAACAGTACTTGAGTAAATCTACTTAGTGACATTCCACTGCTGCTAAAACAAGAGCACAACGTTCTTCATTGATCTAGCCTGCTCTCAGAGGGCACCACATTGATGCATTCAACTTTAAAATGTACACAAAGTTCTTCCAAACCAGTTGTTTGGAGTTGTAAAGATTCACTACTCTGGGCATCTATACTTTGAGTGAACAGGTCTGGTTCAGGAACCTTCTTTGCTACGAGCTACTTCTCCAATTGTCCGACAAACTGGGGCACAGCTAGGTTACAACTGACATAGTGCACACACAGAGACTAGAGCAAAAACACAGCGGCTCGTTAAAAGAGGATGATGTCTGTAGTTTGTTGAATAGTGGAATGTGGGAGTAACATGAATTGACATTGCATTATACCTCTAAGCACTAAAATCAACAGAAATACTAGACCTGCTGGCAGGTTACCGGGGTCCTGTGTGTTAGTTATCTAGCAATAGCCCACCCTGGTAGTTACTGTAGAAATGTACTGTTCTTTAAGTTGTTTTTTGTTGTAGCTTTAAACTAAGTAGGGGCCTCAAGGTGCTATTCATTACTTGAATAGAAATGTTTAAAAAAACATCACTAACACCACCGCGCTTACTATCAGTATATTTGTATCATTTTATATCATTTTTTAACTATAAGTATCATAGAAATCCTCTGAAACAGGTGCTACACTCGTTACCTGCAGGAGGCGTACATTTTTCATTTTAACAGCTATTAT
Source organism: Anarrhichthys ocellatus (assembly GCF_004355925.1). Classification (NCBI taxonomy): domain Eukaryota; kingdom Metazoa; phylum Chordata; class Actinopteri; order Perciformes; family Anarhichadidae; genus Anarrhichthys; species Anarrhichthys ocellatus. The sequence continues at coordinate 279,872 of NW_022280159.1, read as the reverse complement.
TTTGGATTGTATGAAGCAGTACTGACACCTGCAGGTCTTCATTCCTACTGGGACTACAGACTAGGAAATAAAGATCTTTGTGTAGTATTTGTTGTGCTTAAGTGCACATGCTTTTAAATCTGAGGTAAATATGACATACCTCCTCCACAGGGGCCTCCTCTTCCTCAGCAGGAGGCTCCTCCTCCAGCACCTCTGGTTCCTCCTCAATCACCTGAAAAGGAATACACCACCCACATGTCATCAAAAGGTTCATACTTTGTGCAAGTAGTTTAAGTATCAGGTTACTATACTCCGATTCTTTTAAGGACTCAGTGTTTCACCAATTCATTTAAAATTAACCTTCTTCTGTATATTTGATTTTACAAGTTAAACTTTAAGCAGAGAAGTTTTGGAAAAGGATCAAGATTGGCTGTCTCTAATTGGACCCAGTTTCACTAAAGTTTTATAATAATCAACCTGGTCTGTACCAACCTCAGGAGTCTCCACAGGCTCTGGCTCTTCCTCAGGTTCTTCCTCAGGTTCAGGCTCAGGCTCTACAGGGAGAGGCAGATTGTTATAAGATTCTCTCTCTCTCACCTACTCTAAATCACCTACTGCTACCTACCACACCTGGACTTACATCGGTGGAGTACTTCTAGTGTTCTCAAATATGACACAAAAACTAGACAGCATGCTGTATGTACAACATCAACAACGCTCTCCAAATAACAACTGTGTTGAGAAAAAATTATTCAATGAAAGATTAAGAAAGTGGGTCTAAAAGTGCATGGAGACCCTCCTAGCTATACTGTAGTGTAACTAGACATTTAAATGTGACACACGGAATTTCTCTGCATTTATTAACTGTCTGCCTGCATCGATGAGGGCCATTATCTCTCACTCTCTCTCACACACACACACACACACACACACACACACACACACACACACACACACACACACACACACACACACACCTGGTGGTGGTGCAGAAGAGTCCTCTGCTACAGCAGCTTCAATCACATCTTCCAGAGGCTCAGGCTCAACAACAGCTGAGAAAGGAGGTGATACAGGTTTCAATTTTGCATTCCATTGAAATTGAAAAAGAAAGAGGATTATTCAACCAAGCAGTTCAACTTTGAGGACTCATCAGTATGTTAAATGGTCCACTGCCAAACATATGACCAACTCAGAAGTATTTCAATAAAATGTGATTATCCTACATTCACTCATTGCAGCTACATCAACACAGAAGCAGAATAATCTGTGACACGGTTGCTTTTCTTCAGTTTGTTTCATTTTGGTTCCGATTTCATCATTAAAGACTACTTTATTGTCAACTTCTTTCCTTAGCCAAAATCACTTTGGATTTGTCAAACACAATTGCTGCATTCCATCAACACCTTGATGTTATGTGTTAATGTTTAGTGACAAATGTTCATTTTTCTCCAATGACTCTTTGAAATGTCATGGTGAACGGCATACATGAGGGAAGACGTCTGGCAGTTGTGCCTCTTCAGCACAACTGCTAAGGAGAGTCCAGGTTCATTTTGGCCAAAGTAACTTCAACAAAGCAGGAAGCTGCCAAGAACACTAAATAAAAAGTGCCCCTAAAATTTTTTTTAAAAAAGTTATAATCACTCAAAATATAACTAATCTTTACAATCAAACTCATTTATCATTAAATATTTGCAGTGGCCAGTATTAATTGCTACATAGGCACAGGTAAATGTCACCAGCTAAGTAGAACTATAAAGACGTTAACTACAGTATAGTTTACTGTTTGTACAATTACACATTTAATCAAGTCCTTCATGACGATTTCAAAATAAACCCATATTCGTCACCGAAATACATATTGTGACGCTGTCATACTGTTACCGCTAACATATACTGTGTGTTACCTAACATTACCGCTAACATACAGTGGGTACGGAAAGAGTCTCTCTCTCTCTCTCTCTCCCTCTCTTCCTTTCCTTTCCTCTCCAAGTTTTTCACACCTGGATTTGGGGATCCTCTGCCAGTCTTCCTTGCAGATCCTCTCCAGTTCCGTCAGGTTGGATGGTGAACGTTGGTGGACAGCCATTTTCAGGTCTCTCCAGAGATGCTCAATTGGGTTTAGGTCAGGGCTCTGGCTGGGCCAGTCAAGAATGCTCACAGAGTTGTTCCGAAGCCACTCCTTTGTTATTTTAGCTGTGTGCTTAGGGTCATTGTCTTGTTGGAAGGTGAACCTTCGGCCCAGTCTGAGGTCCAGAGCACTCTGGAAGAGGTTTTCTTCCAGGATATCTCTGTACGTGGCCGCATTCATCTTTCCTTCAATTGCAACCAGTCGTCCTGTCACTGCAGCTGAAAAACACCCCCATAGCATGATGCTGCCACCACCATGTTTCACTGTTGGGATTGTATTGGGCAGGTGATGAGCAGTGCCTGGTTTTCTCCACACATACCGCTTAGAATTAACGCCAAAAAGTTCAATCTTGGTCTCATCAGACCAGAGAATCTTATTTCTCATAGTCTGGGAGTCCTTCATGTGTTTTTTGGCAAACTCTATGCGGGCTTTCATATGTCTTGCACTGAGGAGAGGCTTCCGTCGGGCCACTCTGCCATAAAGCCCCGACTGGTGGAGGGCTGCAGTGATAGTTGACTTTGTGGAACTTTCTCCCATCTCCCTACTGCATCTCTGGAGCTCAGCCACAGTGATCTTTGGGTTCTTCTTTACCTCTCTCACCAAGGCTCTTCTTCCACGATTGCTCAGTTTGGCTGGACGGCCAGGTCTAGGAAGAGTTCTGGTTGTCCCAAACTTCTTCCATTTCCACATTGAGTGCTGCAGAAATTCTTTTGTAACCTTGGCCAGATCTGTGCCTTGCCACAATTCTGTCTCTGAGCTCCTTGGGCAGTTCCTTCGACCTCATGATTCTCATTTGCTCTGACATGCACTGTGAGCTGTAAGGTCTTATATATATTTAAAGGGTTCTGAATACTTTCCGTACCCACTGTATACTGTATGTTATCTACCATTACCGCCAACATATACTGTGTGTTACCTACCGTTAACGCTAACATATACTGTTATCTACCGTTAACGCTAACATATACTGTGTTATCTACCGTTAACACTAACATATACTGTGTTATCTACCGTTAACGCTAACATATACTGTGTGTTATCTACGACAACATATACTGTGTGTTATCTACGGTTACGATAACGTATACTGTGACGCTGCCATACCGTTACCGCCAACATATACGGTGTGTTATCTACGGTTACGATAACATATACTGTAACGCTGCCATACTGTGGAAATCTGTCACCATAGAACACCTGTGTTCCTTCTCCTCCCATGATCTATCAACAGGTTCCTGTGAAGACACAGCAGTGAACATGTGCATGTGTGTACCTTCTGGTGTCAGTTGAACTTCTGGAATCTCCACTGGAGCAGCAGCTTCTTCACGACGGGAAGTGACAACCACAGCCTTCTCTTTCAGTCCTACATGAGATGAATGCACATGTTGCTGGCAGGAAACGTGTACATTACAGACATAGGAGACGTACAGTACATGTGTACAGACTCCTCGATCACACTGAAAAATATCAGCTCATATTTAATGACGGGTTTAAATAGGCCACATTTCATACACATATATGAAGAAGACATACTGCATACAACAGTCTAGCTGGTATTGCTAGTGGGGCATGATCACATCGCATGACCACCTGATTAAGGCATGGGGTTTCTTTTGCAGACTGACTGACTTTAATCAGATATCTCAAACACAAGATCGTCCGAATGATGCGTCTTAAAGTATCAAAAACCTTGTGTTACATTTCAACAGATATTCCTGACTAATTTTGTTTTCAAATGAATGGTAATTAATGTGTGCAGAAAAAATGCGTGTTACCCAAGACAAGTAACCCTTTAAAAGTGTACTTTGAGTCTTCTGGACTGAGGTGGACCCACAGACAAAGGCTTATAGTCATAAAAGAGGCACTTATTTTACTTACTTTATTGACAAAAGAAAATTCATGAAAACTCACTCTCATAATTAGTGAATTACATTTATTTTCAATGTAGTCAAATTTAAACATGATCATGAGCATCACACTTGATAAACACCGAGTATCGATCAGTGCTCTTTTTGATCCCTTCAAATAACTTTCTCCATTACTCCCATCCTTCCCAATATCCCAGTATTTCCTCATCATGGAGGATACACCAACATCTCCGACAGTGATTTTAACTGGTCAGTTCAGAACCCAGAAGTGTAGCAAATTACCAACTCAGCATTTTGTTCTGTCTCTCTCTCAACATAGACCTAGAAGTCTATGAATAAAGCAAAAAGCATTAACACATAATGAAACAAATTAACAAACATAGGAAGCATTTCTAGCTAGACTTTTTTTTTTTCTTTAACCATTTCAGAAAATCAACTGTTCTACTGGGTTGATGCTTTTAGGCCCACTAACAAATCCTGTTACAATAACTTCTTATTCTCTTGGGTTAAAAGTCGTAACTGCACAGTATTTTTGTTTCATGACATGAATAGCTGACATGTACACCATGACCCTCTCCATCTACACACAGGCCACATGGGGCTGGGTCTCATTTGAAATATTTGAAATCATAGTGCTGATAGATACCAGAATATTGGTGCACATAGTAAAATCTTTGCATAACTAAGAAAAAAAAAAAAAATGCTTTTCTACAAATTCCTTCTCACCTTCATTTGACAAAAGAAGCCAAATTTCTATTCTGATGAATAATTTCCAAACACAAGCTAAACCGTTTTAAATTGGCTACATTTTGATCTAAATCCAGAATTGATAAATAATAAGTATCAAGACTATGAAGCTGTAATTTGATCGCAGCTTTTAGCACAACACTTTTTGATACTTGGTGCAGCAGACCCATTTTGGTCTGTACCAAATATCACGTTTGATATTCCGCCTTACCGTTGCAATGCCCTCCTATGGGAACAAAACCTTCACACCTCGCTTAATTTTCTGCCTTTTCGGTCAGATTTCTCAGATTTGCTTCCCTTCCTTTTTTCTTTCACTCTCCCCTTGATTTCCTCCTGTGCCTTTTTTCCCTCTCCCTCCACCTTTTTCTCAGACTTCTCCTCATTCTCCACTCCTTTTCTTGATTTCTTCTCCCCTTCCTTCTCCTCCTTGCTCTCCTCTTCCTTTTTCACATCCAGTTGTTTTGCTTTTTCCGTCCTCAGTTTCTCCAGAGCCTTCTCAATCTCTTCTTTTTCCATCTTCGCCTCTTCCTCTTGCAGCCTGGTGGCCACTCTTTCCTTCACTCTGGCTGTTATTTCCTTCCTCCCTAGCTCCAGCTCCTTGTCGTCCTCCTCCTCTTTGGCCAGCAGCAGTCTGACCTCAGCCAGTGCCAGTTTGGCGAGCTTCTTGGCCTCCACACGTTCATGGATGACGGCCAGCTGCTGCTTTAGAGCCTCCCGAAGCTTCCAGCCAACCTCCTTGGTTGGAGAGGTTTCTGGGATGGATGAGCAACAACACTGTTGGATGTTTCACCACTTGTAAAATGAACAAAGACGTGCTCAAATTCACTTTGTTATTGGACCTCACCACACATCAGGCATGCATGTATAAGTCTGAATGAATTAGAACCCGTTCCATGCCATACTCGTTTTCTCCTGCAAGTTCTGTGTTGATCTCACTGGTCTGTATACTCAGTTTAAACTGGTGTAAACTGCATTAAACAGGATTTACAACAGTTTCGTCACATCCATGTTTAACCAGAATAGAGTACTAATTCAGCGCATCATTAGGCCAAACATCTTTAAATCACTGCAAATCCAATGACTCATTCATAAAAATAAAACTCATCTTAGATCCAACACTCAGTTGGCTCTAAGATCACAATGAGTTGTGAGTAGTTGAAACTTCATCCATTAGTCTAGCCCACAGTGTAACGCAGCACAGCTTCATGCAGGTGGCTGCATGACGATACCTTTCTGAGGTCCTCTCTTGGCTGCATCTCCAGGTGTTTTATCTGATGTTGCATACAAACAAGACATTATTTACTACACTGGGCTCCTTTAAAGGCTATACCTTAGTCATTACACACCATGAAGTGATCTGTCCATTGACACAACAAAAAAACATTAAATTGTACTTCATGCACAAGCCATTTACACAGATCCAAATACTATCAAGTCCCCTAGAAAAGCTGAAGCCAATCTCAGCCTCAAGCTGAAGTAAACCACACTGACTATTTGTAGCAGAAGGGCACTGTTGCTATAAACTTGGCTATACATCATTGAGACGAAACTCAAGATCAGCTGTGCAGAATCTGACCTAAGCCTATTTTATGCTACATTCACACCAAATGAGAAATCGCTGCAATATAGTGCAAGGTTATACGGCAGAGTGTCACTTAATAGCCCATTGACACCAAGCAACTGCACAGTGGTTAACATCTTTGTTCACTCGTGGCAGGGTTGTACAGCTCTGGATTGCTGGTTATGGGATTTGTCAGTGCAGCGTGACATTGGGTTGCATTTCTCCAAAGGTTCATACGGTTTCAACTTTGCACCCCTGCAGTCCCTATTTGCACTGCAACGCCTGATTTGGTGTGAATACAGCCATAGACCTTTTTCACAGCAGACATTTTGACTCGTCACAGCAAGCAAAGCTCAGGTGAAATACATTTCTGGCTAAATTCCATCAAGTGTCTCAGTAAGCCAGCATGCATAGAATACCAGGTCCCACAACTAGATCTTCACTTTAAATGTTATCAATGACAGCTGTGAAAAGCATTTATAATAGAGCAGACAAGCAAGGCTTTTGTCACCACCGTCGCATCATCTTACCGAAGCAGGACACATATCTACTTTGCAAGTTGCAAAATGGAATACTTGTGAATGTAGTGGACAATAAGGTCTCAGTTATATCTCATGATTACTGAAGTTGTACCAAAATACTAATTTGTAAAACGCCTATATGGCGATCACCAACTTAAAGTCACGATTTACCAACTGTTGAGTTCCTCACCACATCTCGTTGTACAAAAGAAAGCAAACTATGGTTCATGTTGAAAGACAAAGCCAGCAGCCCACTGAGCCCAGAGACTCTGCTCTCATTCCTGCCAGAGACTTATGTCCTCTGGCTCCGGTTTATGTCCTCCCTCTCTCCTCTTGAACCTTGGCACTGGCCGTTCAGGTTGGACTTTGAACAGAGAGAAATAATACACTTCAGCATTATCCCTGACACTAGTTAGCCACAGTAAATGGACTTAATCTAAAATATGTCTTCATTATAAACTAGCACCACATGTAGGAAACGCTGTTGACCGTGTCCGGGAAGCACCCAAAATGAGTTAAAGTAAGAAATATACAGTCACCACAGGGATGAAGGATTAGTTGACATATACCAACCTTCTAACCATATCGAGGTGCCATTTGTGATGGATTGTATGTTATTAGAGAACACAAAATTATATTTGCAATGAGTCAGAGGCCACATTGTTTTCAAAAGGAGTGCATCAGATTTCCTGTTTGCTTATGTCAGTATGCAAATAGTGAGCCACAGAAAAGTCCCATGTCCCAAGTTCCAGAATAAGACAGGTTTGCCAAAATCTGATTGAAGACAGATATGGGATAGAAGTTATGTAAATGCCAGGACATGTGGCAATAAAGACAGTATTTACAGAAGTGAGTGCCTAAGGCCTGAAAGAAGAGGCCTCTCTCTCTCTCACCAGATAGCTATGGCTTTATGCATGTCCGGTATTTTCCAGTGTTTTTGTGCATCATGTAGATTCAGTTTTCTAAAAAGCCAAAGCGACAGTTACTCCACCCCAGAGCAGGAAAAGCCTGTTTCTGAATCAGGTGTCACCCATGCATTCATAACAGCTATTACGTTCATGGCAAACCTGTTGACACAGAAACACACCCTCTGTCATATGCACTAAACTATACACTTGCAGTTGGTTTCAACAGTCTAAGCTGGGAGCAGCGATAGTAGAAACATGCCTCTTCCCTGGATCACTTCACTCTGCCCTCACATTTCTATAGCAGTGCACTCATCTCTCATCTTTGACCCAGAACACAAACTAACTGCAATGGCAACAATTTGGACATGAATGGATTCTACCTCTGCTTAGTCAAAAACATGAACCTTGGATTAAAGAAGCTACTGTAGGTGTAAGCTATTTTAGTCTGGTTTACCGTCATAGTAGGAAACACACAGGTGAAATTGATAACATTAGCAATGGCTCAGATCCATTAAGTATCCCAGGAAGCTATTCCAGCGAACCTCACACACGATACCTGGACCTACCTTTAGTGAAATACAGCTATCACTAATGTTACTAACACACATGCTTGGCCTCCTAAAGCATGTCTGCAATAAAAAAGGTCTATAGTTATATATGCTGCTGCTGAGCAATGAAACGAGACAAACAATATGTAGAATACATAAGAACCTGAAGCATAGGACGCATCAACTTGGCTCAATATATACACTGACAAATCAATAAAGTATTCCTACAAACGTTCAGTGCCATTTAAATATGAGTGCAGGACCCCATTTCCACCTGGTATTAACATGCCATCTGGATACATAACCTGGATATTGACAACCTGTATATAAAACGTGTTGTCTTTATCTGTAGTCTGCCCACATTATGATTGGATCTCAATTTGCAATCAGGTAGACCGACTTTAAAACATTGTGTGACACAGGAAGAGATGTGGTATATTCTTAAGACTAAAGTGTCCAGATTACATCTGGCTGAGATCCCTTCACAATATGCGCAAAACCACCTCCAGATGTGGCCCAACAATTGCAATGCATTCTGGGTGCATTTATACCTGCATTAGTGCATATGTTCTTATCAGATACAGACCCCAACTAATAGCAGGAAGAAATGTGTTCCAAGACAAAACCAAGAGACTTAAACTTGAGGTTTAAAAGAGAACAAATTCATGCTCCTAATCCCAGAGTCCAGAGCAAATGTTGAGGATCAATTTGTATGGCACGCAGCACAAAATGTCAGAACGGGACAACTGAGCAGCTGTCCCCAGTGCAAATGATCTTTGCATTTCGTGTTAGTGTTGCTGGCTGTTGCCAACTGGCTTGTGCAAAAAAAAGAATGCTGATAGATTCTTAAAAACAAAATGTTTCAGAGAGGACTTCTAAAAGTGTTCCTGAGAATCCTGTCCTTATGCCAGCACAGGGATCAACATCATAGAAAACTCTTTCAAAAGGGATTTCACCTCTCTAGATTCTGCCGATACAAGATTGAAGATCGTTTGACAAGTTTGACAATATTTGTGGATTCCAGTATATGAAACCCTGGATGGGTGGGACCTACAACACAATGTTAGACTGGACATACTGTATCCATATCCAAAAGATACTGGCTTGGTTAAGTTGCCGAAACCTGCCAATGTCAGCAGAAAAATATTGTAGGAAAACAGTTTAGCTTGGGCTGTTGGATGTGGAGGTCTTTCGGTTGAAGATCAGTGCATTAGAGGATAATTGGCTTGCTGCAGGTGGCCTGAGGCTATTGGTTATGGAGGCCGACTATGACGATCTTCTGCCCCCGATTTCCATCATAATTTGCTCCTCTTCTTCGGAACCCTTCTTCATCATCGTCGTCCTCCTCCTCCTCCTCCTCCTCCTCCTCCCGTCCTGAGGCACTGTGCTCCTCTTCCTCAAGGGACTCCAGGGGGTTTATCAGACCGTACAGGAAAGTGAAGAAACCGTTTAACCAATCAGACTCCTCCACTTCTTCTAACCAATCCAGAACCTCGGATTCACCCTGACCATCGCCCGCCCTGGTCAGGCCTACGCAAACAAGAGGGGGTGGGGGGGGGGGGGGGGGGGGTGGTGGGTAAAGTTTGGGGAGCACAGCATGTGGAAGTGAGATGGAACAGTGTGGCGAAAGGTAGTGGAAAAAACAAATGAAAAAGCAGAACGAGAGAAAGGTGGAACCACATGGAGAGAAGAGATGTAATGAGAGAGGGTTGAGAGCAGAGGAGGAAAGAAACAAGAGGAGAAGGTAAGAGAAGTTTTAAGCGCATGTTAGGCAGCGAGGGAACTACTCAGGCTTTATCATCAGCAGCTGGGGTCTGGCTGTCTACACATGATCAGCAAAAAAACTAAAACCACTTTGTGCCAGCTTGAGCCGGAGAGCAGTGATCCTAAACCTCATAGCTGTGCTGAATCTTATAAATTCATAAAACTCTTTGTACTGACTCTGTGCTAGGGCTGGACAATATCGATATTGTAATATGAGACGACATATTGTACTGTAGCATTAGTGTTTGTGTGGTTTTAAAGGCTGCATTACAGAAAAGTGATGGCATTTTTACAACCTACTAGACCAGAGGTCTTCAACAGGGGGTCTGCGAAATTTTTGGTTGATTAGACAATTAAAAAAAAAAAAAAAAAGAAAAAGTCAATTTAAATAGCTTGTATGCATGATTATCATGCAATTGACAGAAAATGTTGTTATTGGTATCAGTTGACAAGGTATGTTTATAAATGGCAGTGGCATGGCCACCCTACTCACTGTACCTTGCACGTTTAAAATAAAAACATGAATATATGACCCTGTGTATTATTTGAATAGCTTAAGTATTGAATGCACAATAAAGAGGTATACACAGTACTAGGCCCATTTAATATAAAACACAATTTTATACACACGCACGCACGCACGCACGCGCGCGCACGCACGCGCGCGCACGCTCGCACGCGCGCGCGCGCACGCACGCACGCACGCACGCGCGCGCACGCACGCACGCGCACGCACGCACGCACGCACGCGCACGCACGCACGTACACGCACGCGCACGTACACACACGCACGCGCACGTACACACACGCACGTACACACACGCACACACACACACATAAAATTGTGTTCTATTTAAGTGATTTCTTGATTGAGAACAGGTGTGGCAGTAATCAGGCCTGGGTGTGGCTAGAGAAATTGAACTCAGCATTCCAAAGATGTGATAAACCACAGTTAATTTATGTTTTAACAGGGGGGGGGGGCAATCACTTTTTCACACACGGCCATGTAGGTTTGGATTTTTTTTCCCCCTTAATAATAAAAACCTTCATTTAAAAACTGCATTTTGTGTTTACTTGTGTTATCTTTGTCTAATATTTAAATTTGTTTGATGATCTGAAACATATACGTGTGACAAACATGCAAAAAAAAAAAAGAGAAATCAGGAAGGGGGCAAACACTTTTTCACACCAGATAGATAGATAGAGTGGGTACGGAAAGTATTCAGACCCCTTTAAATGTTTCACTCTTTGTTTCATTGCAGCCATTTGCTAAAATCAAAAAAAGTTCATATACATATACATATATATATACATATACATATACATATATATATACATATATACATATACATATACATATACATATATATATATATATATATATATATACATATACATATACATATATGTATATATACATATATATATACATACATATATACATATACATATATATATACATACATATATACATATACATATATACATATATACATATACATATATATATATACATATACATATACATATACATATACATATATATATATGTATATGTATATATATA
>NW_022280159.1:195143-253281 GCF_004355925.1 Anarrhichthys ocellatus | reverse complement strand
ATACACACACACATATATATACACACACACATATATATACACACACATATATATACACACACATATATATACACACACACATATATACACACACATATATATACACACATATATATACACACACACTAGGGTGTCCCTGCTCCATCCCTCTATCAGTTTCGGGGTCCTTGGCCTGAAAACATTGAATTCCCCTGTACTAGACTATTCTGCTTTATTATTTGCCTTTACCAACATTACTGATATCTATCAACAATCTCATGGTGTATTTTGTAAAAGCACCAGCCCGACACTGTGCCTACCAATGGGACAGTTCATGTGGAGACAGCCGTAACTTATAGACAAGAGTTAGGTAAGAGAAGAACTGTGGACACATCCACATGCTGTCAAATACACATTTATTGTCGTGGAAAGCAACAATTTGTCAGCAGACATTGGGACATTTGTTAAGAGTATCATGGTGACACTCAAGTTTCAAAAAGGTGCGAGTTGTAAACTATTAAAGGTTAAGTTTGGTATTTTTTTACTTGGATCCTATTTCCCATGTTTTTGTGTCTAAGTGACTATTGGGACAGTCTTTGAAATTGGTCCCATTGAGGGAGAATGCTGCAGACTGCTGTCGCTAAATGGGCTGTAATGTAATCTCTGTTACATTACATCTACTAAATGTGCTTGTTTTTATAAGCTGAGATTTTTTATAACAAGTGTCTGACAACATTATGGAAGAACTTTACAGAGATCACTGGATCCCGTCGGTTTGTTTTTGTGTCCAACCAAATGTTAAGGAGAAATGTCTTTCTGAAATCTACACTTTCTGTTCTCCAACTCAACAAACTGACAACACCAGCACTCGTCTGTCCAACTCCACTCTCACTCCGGCAACAAATCACATGACATGAGAAACAGACGGGCTCAAGAGAAAGGTTTCTCTGTTGGGCTCTCTCCATAATGTTGTAGTGAACGTAGCATTACGTTGACAGTAAGGAGCTGCTCAGAGTGATTACATTACAGCCTGCTAATTGAACCAGTTTAAAAAGAAAACGTATTTGTTGCTATTAATCACTTGCACACGATAACATGGGAACATAGGGTCCAAGTTGAAAAAGTTCAGTGTGTATTGCAAATGTTTCAATGACGGATTACTTTGCACTGCAAAGCTAAATTTGTATCAGCCAGTAAACGGCATTTTAATACAGACAGCACTTTTGGCTCCATCACAGGCAATTAAACAATGCTGAGCTAAAGAGAGAGAGACACACACACACACACACAAAATACGAGTGAGACAAAGACGAGGACACAAACGAAAAATTCAAAAAGGGATCAAAATAAAATGGAAAGAGCACTAATGCCAAGAAGGAAACAAAGTTTTAACTGTGTTAAAGCAGGTTTTAGTAGGGTTGGTTGCAGAAGTATGGATGATGGGTCGCTAGTTGGATAGAGAAGTTGAAGGTGGGTAAAAAGAAAACCCTTTCTGAAGAAGGATTCACTTTGCTGACAGATCAGATTGCCTCGAGTTTCATCAAAAGAGCCGATGGTATACAGCAGCAACTGTGATGTAAGAATACTTGAGAACAGGAACATTTGACCAAGGTTTACTGTGTGTAATGACAGCATCCTAAATGCTTCCGGTACAAGCAAAATGGTGAGTATTGTGATTATTGCAAAAGAAGCAGAGTGTAGATTTACATGCAGTACAAGGGATCCAAAGATTCAGACGAGAGCAAACTGTTAAGTCTGCTGTCGATCCTCACTAGCCTCCACGTAAAAACATGTGAACCAAGGCAAACTGCAGCTTGTGATTCTCATGAGATAGTGTACAAATATACAAGCGTGGCTTCTTTCAGATTCTATGCAGGACATCTTCTCATGCAAAGTCCAAAATGTTGATTCTTCTGTTGGAAATAATCGATTTGCATACAGCTGTGGTCCAACATGTTAAAAGTAGTGTACCCCTTTCAGTGTGTTTGGAAGTTACAAAAACAAGATAGAAAAAATAAAAAAATAAAAGTGGAAGGCAAACCTGTATAAAACCATGCAACGGACCTCATGTGGGGAACAGCTGGGAACTACGCGGACTTCTCAAACTCCCAGCTGTCTTGAATGTTTTGAGCTTCACTCAGAGGAGAAATGTTTCTAAACACTATACCGTTACAACATAGACACGGAGTCATGTCAACAATACCAAACAGAACATTTCCTTAGGAAAGGAGCGGTGCATGGAAGAGGACTGTTGGCAGTTGACCTTCCTTAATTAACTTTTGGTTAGAACCGATCCTGTTGTTGTTATTGCTATATCTGTCAAAGCACTTTGTGAAGTCTTTGAAAAGGTGCCATATAAATAAAGTTATTATTATTATTATTATTATTATCCTGATGAGCCATTATTATCCTGGATGTGTTCCATCCTCTACTAACAGGTTATTTAATGAACACAATTAGTTGGTTATAGCCCCTGCCTTCTTTATTTGGGACCTACGCTTTAGGCATCTGAGACAAACTCAAACTTTAAATGTGGGGACTTTGATTTTGGAAAACAAATTATTAAAGAACACACACAAACATTCAAAAGACGTACCAAGGTCACAAGTGTCGGCAGTTGTCCCTGATGAGATTGTCTCTACGGTAACTGTCAGCTTCACAGTTACCAGTCATGCAAAATAAACCCAAATTGCCATTTAATTTATTAACAAACACAAAAACTATCAGTGTCCTGCAGAAATGTTTAAACTCTAAACTAATCAGCTGTGACTGGATCGTGTACCATGTCCCCAATATTGCAGACGAGACGTTGACCCTTTGTTTCCATTTTTGCAAGACACTGATAGTAAACACTAAAATCAGTTGTAAATTAGAGATAAATCAACTTGCCTAGCAGGACTTTAGCATCCTCGACATCAAAATCACCATCGCCATCTGTATCGTATGCCACCAGTTTACCTACAGCAGTAACACACACATGTAGACGTTCTGTTTGTTCTCACAGGAACTACAGTAAAAAAGGTTGAGAAGTGGACATTTACATGAATCATTCAACACAGACGGACACTTAAAGACATGCACCAAGCTTGTGGTAGATGGGACACTGGTTATCTTCTGTCTCATCAGTGTTTCTAACTGTTGGCATGAGCAAAAGGATCCTACATAAAACAAATTGTGTTTTATTTTTTATTAATAATAAAAATCACAATCTTGGTGAATCCCTTTAATTGTGGGGAAATATGGGAAACAGTGAGACAAGGTGGGTAAAAACAGGAAGTGGCAACAATCAGGGCATTTTTAGCTAGAATGTACATTACTAAATAAAAAGGACATTAATGAACTCTTGGAGGAGCCTACCCTATAAAAAGCTTGTGAGGAAGTGTTCTAGGTTTAGGACCAGTGGTATCAAAGGTGCTGGGTTAGAGTCTGCCAGCTACAGAGTAACTGAACCACAGAGGACGGGATGGACATGAGGTCAGAGCCCTGGATCTAAACCAGCTGAGAAAACGTTTTGTTCCAAATCAAGGCAGTATATTATTCACACGTTCCAGCGAAACAAGGAACACAACTTCCATCAATTTAACAAGGAGCATGTCATCGACGAACATCTGGAGAAATGACAGCCTTAATATTTTAGATTCAAGGCTCTGAGAAGAGTGTAAGGGAGAGAGGGAAATATCTGGAG
The DNA here is from genome assembly GCF_004355925.1 of Anarrhichthys ocellatus. Classification (NCBI taxonomy): domain Eukaryota; kingdom Metazoa; phylum Chordata; class Actinopteri; order Perciformes; family Anarhichadidae; genus Anarrhichthys; species Anarrhichthys ocellatus. Next base: position 249,617 of record NW_022280159.1, on the reverse strand, counting down.
AGCACAACAATAAGGACACAAGACAACAACCAAGAATGGAAGTACGGGGTGGGAGAGAGATATGCCTTGGGATTTTTACCTTGCAAGGCGTCAGACAGGTTAATTTGTAAGCCCTTAGCCTTGTCTGCATGCAAACACAAAACATACATATTGGAACAATAGCTTGATTAGGAAATCAGACAGAAGAGATTCATAATTCACACAAATAATTGAGTACTATACAAACTATGTTTAACATGAGTCGTTAAGGGTGCAGATTAGTGGCAGACATTATTCTATGATCAACAGTAACAGACGTGCATCTAACAGTACAGATCAGTGAAGAAGATTCATTGTTATGGGGTGGTTGCAGTATAAATTGCAGTCCACATGCTACGGACCAATGAGAGCAAAGTTATTTTGGTGAGTCAAATATATGTTGGTCATGAAATACTACTGTAACAAATGGAACCACCTAACAAAGCTCAATAGTGAAGTTGCAGAAGTGAAAATCTCATTCTTATTCTGAACCGAGGATTTAGATATTTAGGCATAATGTCGTTATCAAGCAAGGAGGACTAACCACGAGCTGTGAGACTATGAAACGACGATATATTCTCCTGTAGACACAAGACCCCATCCTTGTTTTAAGAAAAACATGTTTTGTGTGGCTCACCGTTACCATGGCAGTGTTTACCACACCAATAAACGTGTACGTGCTGCTCCACGGTCGCCTGCTCCTGGATTTCAAATCGGACCGATATGGGAACTCGTTTGGAAACTTACTTCTAGATTTTGAAAATGCGTTTCTGAAAGCTGCCACGCAGTTGACGAATCCGTCTTAATTTTTAGATCGGCCGTTAGCGTCGTAGTTTTTCTGGGGTTTCCGGAGGCTGTGAGGTTTACGTGACGAGTAGCTGCTTCACTCTTAAAATAATTATGTACGCAGTCTTGTACCTTTGCCCTTTTTCCACTCCGGATCAAATGTTTTATGGTCATGATTCACCCCGGACCGATTGGCTTAGTTCCTTCCTCATCTTTATACAAGGAGTTTCTGAAACGTCAGTAGAGTGAATGAATGGGAAATTCACTTCCGGAACTGGATCCCAGGGCTTTTAACACCATCGTCCTAGAGCTGTACTGAAATACAACAAATTCTCCATTCAATATAATGTTCCCAGGGGACTCTTGATCTAAATTCATCTTTCATCCTCCCAATCCAATATTTTTTGGCCCCGGGACAACAGTACGTCCTTAAGCTCGAACCCTGTTGGAGCAGTTTATCAAGAGGCCGGTCACTGTTGAGCTCTATGGTTAATAAAAAAACACTGTACAACCAATGGTGACCCATGATGGTATATGAGCCAGGTTGTTCATTTACTCAAATGTATCCAAAGTCTGCCTACATAAGCATGCAGCTTAGCCACACAGCATTGACAATCTATTCAAAATTAACTGATGTTTTCGTGGCATTTTTCTTTCACTTGATTTGACTCATCTGGAGGCTGACTTGCATCCTATTTTCTTAAGTATTTGACAGCAGACTGAAGTAGACTCGTGTCAGGTTGGTAATGAATGCTAATGTGATGATAGTGCTCCGACAATGGTTAATAGCATAGTTCTTATTCAACAGTTGAGGTGGACTTCAGGGACAGATGACAGGTGCATGCGATAGTGGACAGATGATGTCCGATCCTAAACTAGTTGCTTGCACACATTTCCAGCAAGGTGCATGAGGTGGAAAAGACTACAGAAAGGAAGAACATATTCAGATACTCTTTAATCCAAATGTAATCGTGATGCATCAAATACTTACCAAGGACTCCCTGATAGTCCACCAGGTCAAAGTAGACCACGGCTACAGATGTCCAGACGCCCAGCAGGGCCAGCACGATGAACCAGGTGAAGAAGCTGCTGCTGCTGCTGGACCCAGAGTCCCCCTTCTTCCCATTCTTATTTGCAGATTGGGTTTTAGAACCATCTGCAACATAAAGACAGTGTATGATGTCAGATTCACTAGTTCACACTTCACGTTTTTTGGAGTCAGGCATCGTTTTTACACTCAAATAAAACTGTGCTGTACATTCAAATCTACAAAAAAGAGAACAGCAAAGAAACCTGAGCAAAAGCATCACCCACACACTGTGTGTATGTATGTTGCATAAGCAGCAATATGGTCAGTGGTTGGTCTTTGAGAAGCTGACAGCCAATGTTATGTTACAGTCTCATCACAGACCTTAGTAACAAAGTAATACCAAGTATCTCTTAATGTTGGGCTGTCCTCCAAAGAAATTCTTAGTCGAGAAACACTTAAGATTTTGTCCACTTAATGAGTTTCTCTACGAAGAATCCCACCAAAGCACCATCTTAAATCTTGTGTTTACCAGAGATGTGCTCATAAGTTTCTTGGAAATAAGTAATTCAGCAGAAAAAAAAAAAAAAAAAAAAAAAAAAAAAACAATTTAATCGACCCAAGAAATCATAGTCGACTAAGACCAAATCGACCTATTAGTCGACAAATTGACTAAGAGGATCCATTTTAAACCTAAGAAAACTCTTCAGACATCCACACTACTACATTTTAGTTTTAAAATAAAAAATGATCTCTGTCCAAGCGAGCGTTTTAGCAGCATTTCAGAAATAATCTCAACCCACACTGCCACACCTGCGCACATCACGTACACGTACACTGGCTATGCGCTTGGCGGGCTACATGTAGGGCTGATAACACCGCTGGACATGGACATTGTCACAAAGTGTTCCAAAACCAGCTATCCTCCTGCTTATGTAGGCAGTAGTAGCATTAGTAAATAGTGAATGTAACTGCACAACAGCTGCTAGTATAGACAAAAAGGTCAGTATGGATGTGTTCCGAGCCAAGGCGCCGGAAGTAAGGGGGTAGGAAGCAGGGAGGGGGCCACTGGCTCACCCACTTTGGTGTTGGGATAGTGTGATCCCATCACATAAAGCTCTCTGGTTTTGGTTATGCCACTGGACAAAGAGTGGAATGACAAAAACGGACCCACAATGAACCTGGTTAAAATAAATGTAAATATTTAAATTAACTGGGATTAGCTTGGTTGGTTTACCTTTTCTCACCCTAAATCTCAAGATTTATTCTCAACTCCAAAACGGGACTCCAAGAAATGAGCTAACTATGTGCCAGTTGGATACATCTGCTACAAAAAGGACCATTAAGATACTCTGAAATGTTAGATTTTAACACTTCTGGGCATTCGGTTAGGAATCGTACGTCATCTGCTGTATCTGCGCTAATCCTCAGAATGGCTCTGGGGAAAGGAGCAGGGGTGTTGGGAATTCCATGGGTGCCGACATCCCACAATGCATGATGGGAGAAAATAGTGGCAGAGAGAATGAACAGGTGTTGAAGTCTGTTACATGGTGCTAGGTCAAACTCGGACACACACTCAAAGAGCAATATACAGTCTAACAATCTGCACAGATACAATGTTACCCCTGAACCAGTACAAAATCCATTGATACCCTAGCATGATAAACTCAACACACTGACATCTACATTTGAGTAACAGACATCTAGTTCAAATTGTCCTGCTCAAAATCCCATTGAAAGAACCCTGAAATACATCTGGTCATCTGGTTTCCGCTTCACTCACTTATTTGGTACCAGGTCCTTTTTTCTTTTTAAATACTCGTTTTCCCCTCAGTGTATGCGGGATTCTAAAGATCGAGAAAACGGCCGTGACATCAACTTCAACTGGACACTCGACAAATCCAACAGTTCTCATCAGAACTCCTCACTTAATCCTTAACCCTGCAACCAACCAACCAACCAACCAGGCCCCTCAATGACCTCCACACTCCTGTCCTTCTCAGCTCTCTTGTCCGTAGCCTTTGAAGCTTTCCTCACCTTGCATTTCCCCAGTTATCACCATGGGGATAGCATTGACGACAGGAGACATGGCGGACTCGACCGCGGTCGCTGGATCCCCCATCCTTCAACCGACTGCCTGGGAAAATGGTATCTCTGCCTCCTGGTCTCACCTCCTCTGTCCCTCCCTTCTTTCTCTATTGACTGGCTTTCTTTCGCTTGCTCATCTGTCAGTAATCCTTGCTCTCTGTCACTTTTTTCTGAGCCCAATATGTTTCTGGAGGTCAAACACAGCTATTTATAGTGCTGTTAGACCAGCTGGCTCTGACACACAGAGAGGAGGAAGAACAGTTTGAGCGGGCACTGCCAGCTTTAAAGGGCCACCCCTTTCCCTCCGATAGGTTTTACAGTCACATTTCACTACATTTTCATATTAGAAAAAGAAGCTTTGCAACCAACTGAGACAACAAAAACAGGGTTCCGTCTTCATTTTGCATTTACTGTAATTAACCCTTTGATTCAGCTTTATTTAAGGCATTTGTAATGCACAACGTTTCACTCCACTCTACTGCTGATGTCACTTCAATTTCATAAACACCAAGGCCTATCCAGATTGGAAAGGTGCATGAACAGCGTCATACTGAAGTTTCACTCGACGGCAAATACATTTTTCTGAGCTATTTTCTTTAAGTGGCACAGAAGCATTAAAACCAATGAAACTGCACTTTAGCAGAAACCAACATATGGATGCACAATTATGGCCAAAATGCTAATCACAATTATTTTGATCAATATTGAAATTGCGATTATCACGAATATTCATCGATTTTAGGGACACAATCATCATCATCATGCTACTGCTAATGTACAAATCTTAATGTTAATGTACAAAACGATTCCGGTATCGGTTTGATGCTGTGCTCATGTACTCATACAACTACTTCGATACAACCGCACCCGATTCCACTGCACGCATGATCGTGGACACGTGCAGTCACTTTGCCAGGAAGTGAGAGAAACACTGAATCACTTCAAAAGAGCAAAGAATAAACCATCTTTTTTGACATATTGCACAGGATTATCTTTGCTTATGACGGTTATAAATGGCTACTGATTAGGGCTGGGTATCGTTCAAAATATTACAATGCCAGTATTTTTTAAGTGATACCGAGACGGGTATGAGGGTTGTGAACATTGCGGTGCTCTACAGGGGATACTCACACAGACAAGATTAACATCCACAGAGATTTCAAATTCCATACAAATAAAAGTCACATTGAATATTGCCCTGAGATCAAACCACCAAATATAAACCTTCATCCGAGATGCTGAGTCAGTCAGCCCCTCTGACCTTGGCTTATGGAAAAAAGTAAATGGTTTTATGAAATACCACATACAGATCCATAGGCATTGGCAACATATGTGAATATGGTTAGACAATATAACTAAATCGTTGCCCCTAGTTTAAATCAATTAGGAATAGATTTTTTTATTTATTTTTTTTAAACGTACAGCAACAACAAACTGTGTTCAGCAGAATAAAATGACAGGCATGATAAAACTGATACCACCATCATCATCATCTGCTGAATGAAGTGTTGCTGTAGCTACAAAGTGGACCTCAGGGCACAAACTGTTACTGAAGGGAACCGGCATGGTGACATACAGTATGTGACAGCAAGAAATTCAGGTTTACACATTCAAGTCATCGTTATTCTAATTATCAATGCATCATAGCAGTGAATAGGAGAATAATGAGGTTAATCTGACTTCTTGTTCTTCTGCTCCCAACCCATTTCAATTTCTCAAAACAGTTCAACAGCAGACACCTCATACATAACCAGGTCAACCTAAAGTGCATTATTATGGCTTGTTTTCAAGGATGCAAAACAAGCCCACTGCCTTAATAATGACTCATGTTAAATTCCCACTGTTGATCACAATTCCCTCACGAACCAACACTGCCACAATATTATATGGACACACCTCACACACAAGCTAGCACAAAAAATAACTTCACACACACTTCAGAAGAAAACATAAAAACCATGCACCATACCTATCTGTTCTTCTATGCACTTCATTCTCATCGGACCACAGCAGCTAGTTCACGTATGTACATGAACACACACACTAACAATCTTCTGTTCCAAACAAATAGGAACTCTCTGCTCCGTCTCTTCTCTGTGAGGCTCAGGACAAGTTCAGTTGGAGACGTTTTTCTGCGTCTTATGTAAGGGCTGCTGTGCACGCCTTCAAACCAAACATCTCTTCCCTGTGACTTTGAACAAGCAGGCCTGTTCAGTAGGGGTGGGGATCTCTAGGCACCTCAAAATTCCATTCAGATTCTCAGGGCTACGATGCCATTATGAAACCATTAGAGATTCATTTTGATGCATCGAAATGTTTCTATACATGATTTAGATTTTCTCACTGACTATCTGCTATTTTTAAAACACTGCATATTGGTAATGATTCATAATTTAAAAAACTGATGAATTTACTTCCATTATCTTTTATTAATTCAATATTAGCAACAAATAGAAGAGATGCGTCAACTGGAGGATTACATTTCCAGCACTGCAAAGAGAAATAAAACGGGGCCAGTAGCAGGATCCTGTAGTAAAAACACAGCTCAGAACAAGCCGTCTTATTCACCAATACATAATGTAGAATTCTCTTCAAACATTCAGCTCTCGTACAAACAGAACACTCCCTGGAAGATGTGGTAAAACTACATGCCACACAACGTGTTACTGCCGATCTCCCCCCCCCCCCCCCCATGTTCATGTGTACACACATGCAGGTTTAACCATCATTCTACTCACTCACATTCACGAAGCTTTGACAATGTGGAATTAATGCCAACCGCTGACCCAACATTAAAACAGCTGTCTGGATAAGTGAGGACCAGGGGTTCTCTATTTGAGAAATGTCTTTAACAAAACCCACACATGTGATGATTGACGTCCACCTAGCAGCCAACTACATCCACTCCTTTAGTGCAGTACTGACAGAGACCTGATCTGTGACAGTGCACAGTAGTACGTTCCAATGATGGAAGAAATCCCCAGAAAGTCACTAGCATTAGCTAGAGCTGTGTGTCAAGCTCATTCGATTATATCACTGGCTCACTGCAAACAGCTGGTCATAACAGACTACTATACTTGATATAATCATGTGCCATTTACTGTAACATGGCACCAGAAAATACTGGTTTCTGTTTTGCTGGCAGGCATCATGGCCTCTATAAAGGACACATCAAACACAGCATTGATCCCAATGTCCACAGGCTAGAGCCGAGTGCTTTCTTTAAGGATTTGACTAGAGTAAAGAAAACGAACCTGGATGTGACAACATATCTTGCTTGGATGCTAAATGAGGCACTAGGTTAGTATATACATTTGTTCAGACGACCAGAAGAAATTATCATTTTTTTCTTTATTTAAAAACCAATCGCAATCTGTCTGGCCTCGTCTGTACGGCATGCATGGCTCTGTACAGGAAACAGGGCAGAGCTGGACAACAATTAAACCCAGTATGTCACATTGCCCCAGAGTCCTAACACCAAAAATCATGAAGATCAGAGGTGACTGTTCAACATGCGTGTTTGGTTTGATTCAACAGCAGACAGAATAATGTAGCATCAAGCTAAAATATGGTGAGTTTTATATCTCAAGGATTTAGATAAGAACACGCTCTGCACATGCAAAGAACACAGCATCACACGTCAGTCAAGGCTTTTACCCTTACAGCTGTGCATACTTCAGCAACTCCCAGCCATTTGGAGGGGGGGGGGGGGCTGAGGGATTGAAATGATACATGTAGAAAAGTAAAAATAATTCATGACAAAGAGACATGTGAATGGGATAAATAAGACTTGAGTAAAGGTCAAATATATCAACAGAAATCAACTGATGATAAGTTCCCCACTCCCATATGGATTCTCACGGATCCAGGATTCATTTTACCATAAGATCAGACATCGTGAGATAGTTCAGCCTGAGTGCCTCTAAACTGTTAAGTGGATGTTGAAAACACCCCACATACAATTTACTGTTTACTCATCAAGCTCGACTGAGGGCCAAAAGCAATATTTGATAAGCCACTCTCAGTGTTTGATAATATGATGCAACTCAAATAAATACTAATAAAGGGCACGGGCCGTTCTCTTTCAGTAGTGGGTTAACTACGGCTTTAGAAAACCTCACTTTGATTTTCACCTTTACTTTTTGCACGTGCTCTCATTCCAATGTGTCTCACCATCCAGTCAGCTGCTGAACCTTTAAACTACTTATTGTCTCTCACTGATACAAGATGCAACTAACTGTCATTATACATCTTTGTGAATATCATTTCTGTGTCTGGAAAAGAAATGCTGATGTAGCATTTTGTTTCTTTTGAAACAATAGACTAAAACATACAGGCCATAGAGGTCTTTCATTATTTGATTCAAATATTATACAATTGTATCCATTTCTAATTGAATAAATGAGTTTGTTCTCCCTTCATATATGAAATCCTGAGTACTTGTTGCGCGTGTCATTGTAATCGGAGCATACACTGTTCAACCATACAGCATGCATAGGGGCTGTGGTGGGCGGGGTTAAGAAAAAACACGAGAAAAACTGAACATTTTGTTCCCTGACTTTTCTAACCGTAACAGTGCCTTTTGATCCGCTCCTACGGACACAGCATTACCTCTGAAGAGCAATCTACCATCAGTTGAAAAGCAAAAGGTGCATATTTTGAAGATGCATTACATTTTTCTTGTTTGCCAACTTTGTCAGCTTTCATTCATCTGGAAAATGTGGAGCGCTGAAAGTTGGTATCAACAAATGCAGCACCACGTGTATTCAAAACACATTTATTTTCATAGAAATATTTAAAGTTGTTTTTATAGTTTCTTCTGGTCACTCCACTGTATTCCATATAGTTTTGCTGTGGTATGGGGGCTACCATCCCAGTCTAACTTGCTATAGGGGACTCGAGCCCCGAGCAGGCGGTAGAGGACAGTGTCCTCTAGTAAAGTTACTTACGGTTTGTTTGAACACAACATGGGCTCATGCTCAGGGACCCACAGACACACGTCAGCGTGGGGCTGAAATACACAACTGCATCACGCATCGGTTTCAGTGCACCAAGAATCCATTAAAGCCTACTATTTATCTAAGCGGTACTTTGTCCACTTTGACGCTTATAAATAAAGGGACAACGTGCCGAGTCTGTTTTAATAACTCCAGAGTAACGTCACGAAAACATTCGCGAGGCTTTACACCATATTTGAATAGAGCCGCGCGCGATGCCCTCTTCCATTGCGAATACAAAAGCAGAGCTATCGAATGTAATGGGGGTCCCCCACGAGCCACGTATAACTCCACCCACGGCTTCTTATATTGACACGTGAGCATTTGGAAGAGTGACTGGACTAGAATGGGGGCGGGGTGCTCAGCGCCCCGGGGTGCACACATAACCTACTGGCACTGCTGGTACAACTGACGGCGCACAGGCCTACATGTCTGAGTGGGTTATGGGGGTGTAAAATATATAAACTCACACGAGAGCAACGCTTAAATTCAGTGCGTGCCGGCGTTCCACTGTAATCCCACGAGCTGGAGTTGCAAAGACCAACCAGCCGGAGCACCGGATGAACAACTAGCGTATCAATGCTACTTCTGTCGCGTCCTGCTAATATAGAGTTATATAGGCAAACTAAATGCAGAGCTAACGATAGTAACTATGATTTTGTTTCGATATCAAAAGCTCTGCGCGTTAAATAACGTAATGTAATGTCGGTAACGTGACATCGTTGACGTGTTCACATTAATAGGAGAAAGGCTGTGCTTAAATGAACAGCGCTACATGCTCCACTAACCCTCTTAAACAGACTCACTTGCACGGAGCAGCTAACACGTCTACAGCATCTTCTGAAGCTAAATTAAGCTAGCTAGCCAGGACTGGGCCCTGGATGAAAGAACAGCCTGACACCCGATTAACTTTGAAAGGCTGCAACGCATCATCCCACCACAGCAACCAGCGATACAACGGGACAGAAAAAAAAAAAGCAGCGACGCACCTTTGGGTTTTACGTGCACTTTAGCGCTTTTCTTTGAAACCATGGCGAGTATCTGGCTGGTGGACCTCTGAGAGAAGAGTGGAAGAGCAGCTGGAGCCTGTACTTTTAGCACTGAAAAGGAATCAAATGTACTTCTCCTGCTTCATAAAGCCCAGAACCGCCTCATCCACCTTGGGACAAACAGTTCTTTAGACCAATGACAGACTCGCCACACAGAAATAGGCGGGGCACGTGTACTGTCAGACCAATTGACTTCGAGGGGCGTCACGTTAATTCAACCCTGTGGATAGTCTTATTTTCGCCCCGCCCCCCTGCCCTTCTGGAACGTGGCAAGATGGTAGCTCCCCTGCTTTCTTTTTTTCTCTCCTCTCCAAACCAATTTATATTATAATCTCAATAAATATCAACACACAACAGCATATAGATTGATGAATTCCTTATTTGACCGGATTAACTACAGTAAAATTCATTAAAGCAGCAATCTTGGCCTGTAGGCCTGCTTTCAACAAGGCTGCTCATTTTCTCTTGGGATATTTCAATGTGAATGAATACATATGCATAAAACACAACTTTGCATTTGATTTATATTCACAGTTTCCCTGTCAATACAGAATGAACAATGACATGGTCAGTCAGAATTGCATCACAACAGCATACCACATTAGGTACACCTTGCTAGTACCGGGTTGGACCCCCTTTGCCTTCAGAACTGCCTTAATTCTTCGTAGCATAGATTCAACAAGGTGTTGGAAACATTCCTCACAGATTTTGGTGCATATTGACATGATAGCATCACGCAGTTGCTCCAGATTTGTCGGCTGCACATCCATGATGCAAATCTCCCGTTCCACCACATCCCAAAGGTGCTCCATTGAAGTGAACTCATTGTCATGTTCAAGAAAGCAGTTTGAGATGATTTGAGCTTTGTGTCCTGCTGGAAGTAGCCATCAGAAGATGGGTCCACTGTGGTCATAAAGGGATGGACATGGTCAGCAACAATACTCAGGTAGGCCGTGGCGTTTAAACGATGCTCAATTGGTACTACGGAGCCCAAAGTGTGCCAAGAAAATATCCCCCACACCATTACACCACCACCAGCAGCCTGAACCGTTGATACAGGCAGGATGGATCCATGCTTTTATGCTGTTTACACCAAATTCTGACCCTACCATCTGAATGTCGCAGCTGAAATCGAGACTCATCAGACCAGCCAACGTTTCTCTAATCTTCTATTGTCACATGTTGGTGAGCCTGTGAGCCAGCCTCAGTTTCCTGTTCTTAGCTGACAGGAGTGGCACACGGTGTGGTCTTCTGCTGCTGTAGCCCATCTGCTTCAAGGTTCCACGTGTTGTGCATTCAGAGATGGTGTTCTGCATACCTTGGTTGTAACGAGTGGTTATTGGAGTTACTGTTGCCTTTCCATCATCTCCAACCACTCTGCCCATTCTCCTCTGACCTCTGACATCAACAAGGCATTTTCGTCCACACAACTGCCGCTCACTGGATATTTTCTCTTTTTTGGACCATTCTCTGTAAACCCTAGAGATGGTTGTGCGTGAAAACCGGTTTGAAAATCAGTTTGAACTTCAGCAAGTCGTCTTCACCACGTCTAGATGCCTAAATGCATTGAGTTGCTGCCATGTGATTGGCTGATTAGCTATTTGTGTTAACAAGCAATTGAACAGGTGTGCCTAATAAAGTGGCCAGTGAGTGTATATGTGCATGGAAAAAAATACATATAAACAGAAACAAGTTTAAACACAATTTTAGCCAATAGGCCATGGTGGGGGGATCTGAGGGGTCTGGTGGTGCTGTAAGGGCCGAGAAGCTCCAAGATATATGTAGGGGCGAGACCATGAAGAGGTATGTAGACAAATAGAATGATTTTGATGAGCCAGTGTTAGGATGTAGGAATAGGGCTGATGTGGTCTCATTTTTTGAACCTTGTTAAAAACCGGGCAGCAGCGTTTTGCATTAGCTGTATATGGTAAAAGTTAGCCTAAGAAAGGCCGAGGTAGATGGAGTTACAGTATGTGTTTATTTATTGTGTTATAGTATTTGTAACAGCACTTTCAGCCACCTTTTACTCCAACAGCCGATTGAAAGAATATGCGGATGACTTGCTGACCAACAATCAACACCAACAGCTTCATTTGGCACAGGCCCGAGACATCAATGTGTTTCATAAACATCAATTGTAAATTCGTTGGCACCTTTACAACATTCACAACTAGCTGCAGGACAAACCAAACACACGCCCTCCAACACGCTGACCATTTGGTTATCTCACATCTGGTCAGCTCACAGACAACACAGCCCCAGGGTGTATTATTGGGGGAGGGTGTGTGCTGTTCTCACATACTGTATGTATGGTTGAGTGATTGAGGAGAGCTTTGAATTGACCTCACCATTGTGTGTATAGTGATTGTAGTTGTGAGGAGTGATCTAATCACTGAAATGGAATGGAATCTGCATGATGGGTGTGTATGGGGGTGTAAGCAGCTTCACCCACAAGTAAACTGTCATGTTCAAAGCTCCTCTTGGCTCCCTGTACAGGTTAAATTAGGGCTTTTACAAATTATTATAGCAATCAATTATGTTTAAATACAATCAATCTGCAGTGGCGTATATGGTTCAGAGGAAACATAATGCCACTGCAGAAAGATTCTTTGGCAAAATGTTCTTCCACCTCATGATGTAGTTTCACCACATGATGTAGTTTTCCCACAGTGAAACACAGAGGTAATTTACACGCTCGACTTTAACAACAAAGAGGCTCAAGTTTTAAAGTCAGCATGGCCTTTTTTATAACTGTGGGCTAACTTATCATTATTTTCATTATCAATCATTCTGCCAATTATTTTTTCCATTAGTCAAATAATTCATCGGTATTTAACATTTCAGAAAATGCTGAGAAGGGGCCCACAGCATGTATGGGCTCCTGGGGAGTACACCAGACAGAGACTTACAGTTTGATGTGTTTTGAATTACTTTCGATGTAAGTAGCCCTTTATTTCTATTATTGGGATTATGATGTATTTCAGATGATTAACAGATCATCTTTGATCTAATTAGTTATATTATGATGAAGTACATGTAAAGCTAATTATATTTTATAGACCATATTTAAGTTACCTTTCATGGGAAATATTTGGCATGATTTAAAGGATGACTTTATGTTTCAACAAGATGTTGTAATCTCTCTTTCTTTCTTTGTGTAGAACCAGGGCAATCAGAAGCAATCACCTTTAAAATAACTTCCTGGCTAAATCAAAGGAAAAAGTGATTGTAACCTTGTTTGCTGGTGGTTTGTGGCTCCAGTTCGAACATTAAATCCGTAACAAAGATTTTATGAATTGTGATATAACACAAAGAGCCAACGACATAGCGCATACACTCCTACTGTTGTTAGCAGGTAGGCAGCATGATGTGTTGTGAGCCTTTAGAGCCGAGAGGAAGTTAAAGCAGCGTCACCTTGTGGGCTCTCTATCTGCTTGGTGATGGATAGGAGTTGGGTGCAGTATCTGCAGGGCAAAGGGCAGAGTGAGACCTTTCCACAGCGAAATGGAGGGTTGTAGAAAGGAATGGTAGCTGTAAAAAGCATCTGGTGTGGTCTTAAGAAAATTAAATGCTCTCTTTTGGGGGCATAGTTGAGCTGAATGACCTCTCCTGTCTGATTCACAGCGGTGGGACAATGGACTAAATTAGCCTTACCGTTGCATGCAACTAGTAACAATTTCATTTGTTTGAGAAATACAGAGCTGACACACCATCACCAGTCTCCAGCCACTTGTCTCACTCCAGCAGCTCTCTTGCGCTCTCTGCTGACAGTGCACATAACATCCACTCTTTCTGGATGACCTGATTCTTCCTAACCCCCTTTATGTATATTCAGTGCCAGCACTGGTGTAACTGTATGGCTGTTCTCCAGCCACCAGAGTGTGTGTGTGTGTGTGTGCTCTCTGTGGATCTTCACGCATCAGTTTGGAGGAGAGGTTCAGGGAACGTAGCTGAATATCGGATCAGTTTGGTGGGATGAAGTTGCAATAGGAGTCCTGTTAGTCTGAAAATACATCCCACTATTTCACAGCAGAGCTGTTAATATATAGCTCTTGTTCATTTGCTGGGAACTAGCAGGGCAACATAGATGGACTGCAAGCTTCACACACAGACTGAAATATAAGCTAATAAGAGATGTTAAGCATACATAGAAGATGAATAAAATGTCTTATTTTGACCTATAATACATCATGATTTATTTGTTGATTATATTTTATTCATCATAAAATGTGCCTCTGAATTGGAATGGATTAGAAGTATAAAGTTGCAGAAAATGCAAATACAAAGAAATACCCCCGATTACATAGAAGTACAGTTCTTAAATGTAGTGCAAGAATAAAGAGTTAGCTTCTGTGCTCTAAATGTTATCTAAGACTATTCATTTTCAGTTTCTTTCTCAAGTCACATTTTGTTTGAGGCAATCCACAGAAGGAAAAGGCTTTCTTCTTTTGGTGAAGCGTATTTGAAAAGTCATATGTATGTTTATGTTATAGAGATGATTCATTGTATTTCTGTAAATCCCTTTTGGATTCAAATCAAAAAGCTTTCCTGGTAAACTTACTCCATGTTATACTAATCTGTTCTGTTTCCATTGATTAACCAACACAATCTCTCTGAGCTGCATGGGCTCAATCTTTGATGAATAACACTGTAATTGTATTGCTTTGAAACAATAATTGATACCTGCGTTTAAAAGGTAACAACAATGTGGGAGCTGAATAAGTGTAACTCTATCAAAACAAGGCATTAGTTCATCTTTTGTGTTCTTCTTCTTGTAATACACTCACGTGTCTCTGCTGCCTGTCTTAAAGAGGAACCATGTGGACACAGGAAGCTGTAGATTTCATGAAGTCAGTTTGCATCACATCAATAGACAATAGTGACAAATCAAATCCCTGCAGTCTATCAAAGCACTGAAACATTGAAACAAACAGGTTATGAAAAAAAACATAACTGCATGCATGGGAATTCATCTCACATGCACACAATGCTGTTTCACATGTGATATTTGAAATAGTTGTTTTCACATGTGATATCTGAAGGTCCAAAAGTCATATACAATATATTTGTTTTTACATTGAAAGATTATTTACAAAATATTGTGAACTTTGAGTTTCTCTCCTATGTGATGTAATGCAGTGTAGAAGCCAGGCAAGCTGCAGGTCCTGCAAGTCAGTCATTTAATAATAATGCTTGTAAATTAATTCAATTAAATTTATTTTGTACAGCCCCAAATCACCAATGTGCCTCAGATGGCTTTATAATCTGTACACATGTGACATCCTCTGTCCCAGGACCCTCACATCAGAACAGGAACAACTCCCCCAAAAACCCTTTAAAGGGGAGAAAAGAGGGAGAGACCTTAGGGAGAGCAACAGAGGAGGATCCTCTATCAGGATGAAGTGTGATAGATGTCATGTGTACAGAATGAACATAACAGAGTTATAACACATTCAATTATTCAAATAATTGAAAGCAGAATGATGATGGATGATAAATAAAATGAGGACAGCAGCAGTGGATATAGTATCAACATGGTCATTACTTCCTGCTGCTATGACATTTGTAACCAATAAGTCTCCACAGGTCAGCAAGGTCTGTAAAGAGCCAACGTGTCTTCAGCATGTTTCTATGTCTAATGATTAACTGGTTGGGTGTGCACTTGGTCATCGTGCTGTTCAAACACTGAAAGGTTGCATTTCACCTATTTCAGGGTGCTGTGTATGTGTGGTAGATGATGTAATGTTAGCCCAACACTATTGCAATGTTGTCTTAAGGGGAAGTTAGTGGTTGGAGAGATGATGGAAGATATGTTTCTGCATTTGACACCTGATGGAGACACATGGTTTTCAGTCTGTCGACAGGTCTAGTCAACAACACACGGCTTCCTAAGTAACTTTGGAAGGTCGGGAAAAATATGAATCAGAACATTTGTGAATTACACAAAAGTCTAAATGAGTTGGGGGAAGTTTGTCAGTCCATAGCTAATCCATGATAGAAGTGTTCATTCAAAGCACTGGTAAGGAAGAGAACACCCAGCCGGTGACCTGTAGGGGCACTAAGCCCAGCTGTTGACTAGACCGAGCAGGGCTGATAGACATGTTTACTGACCTGCTAACACTGATCAAAGGTCTGTAGAGTGACAGTGCACCAAGAGAAAAACAGAGAGAGGAGGGAGGACAGTGAGACTCAAAGAAAACACAAAAGGTTATGAAAGTAAACCTTAAGGCTTCATACAGCTGCTTACTGAGGGTTTTAGACTTGTGACTGAATCAGTGGTGGAAGATGTAATAAAATATTTTACTGAAGTAAAAGTTAGTACCACAATTTGAAAACAAGTATACTATTGGATTATCATTTTTGATATAGTAACAAGCTGAGCGACCTGGTGCTCTTGCTGCACTCTACTGCTGGCTGCAGTAAAGCCAATTCCAGTTAGTTTATATGCTGTTGTTTTTTTGTTAATCTATAAACAAGCATTGAGTTTAATATGTTTATTATAGGCTTTTCAAATCTTCATCTGCAAAGTAAACAGTTAGTGCAGCTGTCAAATAAATAAAGTAAGAGAAGAAGAACCCAACTCTGCAGCTCATTGTATATTTATATCTGCACTCACTTGTTGAAATTTGCTACACAATGGAAAATGATTACATTTTATGTAAAGTACAGCATGATAAGATCTACATATTTAAAAAGACTCTGTAAGTTATTTTCAAATTTTGAACAGGTCAGATTTAGTATATCTCATATCTGGGAAGAGGACACAACAACACGGGTGCTTCAAATAGTCAGAAGATCTTTCAAGTTTAAAAAATAACTTTAAATCATATTGTATACACCAAATTATTTAACACTTAAAAATGTGTTACCAACATTAAAACTTGAGCTTTTGTGTTTGCTTTTTCTTATGTAACTTTAAAGTCAATACAGTTGTATGTGCTCAGAAAGACCAAAGCACCTAAGATATACATTCATTCTCTTTTCTGAAAATAGCAACGCAAATAAATAAACATTCTGTTATTATGAACCTATTGTAGGTTTGGCAACAATTAATACAAATAATTATAAACTCATTGTGAACAATTTCAGAAAAAATTTCACAACACCTGGGATCTTCTGAAAATAATGGTCCTAACATAGTCAAAGGTTCCTTATCATAAATGAAAAGAAAGCAAACGTTTAAACAGTTAAGTCAATAAAGATGTACTTCACAGATAAATGTGTTTTTGAATCAATTAGCTCAATGATATGACTGTACTATGATGAAACACATCAATGCTGTTGGTATTATTAAAATGTCTTACCAACTTTAAAGAAATCAGCATTCTATGGTTGAAAATGGCTAAACACGCCTGTTAGGGCCAGCTGTGCAGCGTTACAATCACAGCACATGCCTGTTCTCTCCTTCTGTGTACAAGAAA
This sequence comes from Anarrhichthys ocellatus, assembly GCF_004355925.1. Taxonomy (NCBI): domain Eukaryota; kingdom Metazoa; phylum Chordata; class Actinopteri; order Perciformes; family Anarhichadidae; genus Anarrhichthys; species Anarrhichthys ocellatus. The sequence goes on along the minus strand of NW_022280159.1, from coordinate 232,231 downwards.
TGCCGCTGTCTGTTGAATCATTGTTTAATGGCAGATTATCTGGGGATAGAAATATGCTTTCCTACAAATGTGTGTAGATGAAGCATTAAGATGTTAAATGTTACTCATTTAGCGGCTGGCTAGTTAGCTTGCTAAGTCCACCTTGTTTTCATGCTACACTGGTTACAGAAAATGAGTGGAAGAGCGGGCTGGTGGCCAGTGGCAGTGCCGGGTCTCTGCTCCCCGCTGATAGACTACTTCGCCAGGAGGAGAGTGGACGGCTGCTCCAAAGACACCCAGAGGCGCTAGGGTTCGAGCAGGCTGAATTCAAGTTTCCACAACCACAATGCTCCGTCTCCAGAGCTGGCTTCCTCTCTCCTCCTGGCGAAATAGTCTCCCAGCGCTCCCATTGCTATTTTCCAAGCTACTGTACTACTGTAGCTGTCATATTTGTTGACACTTCATCAAGATTTTAGTCATACACAAGTGGGCGTGGTTTCATCTCTCAGGCCCTTGCCCTTTTTTTTTCTCTCTCAATGATGCAGTGGGTGGACTTGGGCTCCGACCTGGGGTGGAGTTACACTTTAACAAAGAGAATGCTGGATGGATTGGTTCGGCTGGCTGATAAGATAACTGTGTGGATGGAGTGATGAGTTGGAGGGAAGTCAGGGTTCATGCTCTCTGCAGCGTTCCCGTCCATGAAAACACACTGTGGTGGAAACTATTTGGCCTCAAGGTATTTTTTCAAAGCATTAAACTGTCACAGTGGTGCTTAGATTGAGTTCACAGGATTTTACAGCAAGATGACCGTTTGTTTCTTGGTTCTTGTCGCTTGGGCCTCTGGTTGAAGGTTGTGCCCTTCAGCTGCTACACAAATCTCCTAAAAGCATTCCATCCCTGAGGTCCACTGGACAAGTGACTGCTGGGTATTAATGTCTAGCTATAAAAAATTATCTTCTTTGTATACAGTAACATAGCAACATTCCTGTAAGAGTAAAAGAGCTGACAAAAGTTTCTTTGCAAGTGGACGTGACATTTGACTTTGGAACCCTTAGTTTTAGTCCCAGTAACTTGAGAAAAGTTGGCTAAATTAAGCTGAACCAACTGTAAACACTGAGCAATAAGCAGATACTAGTTCGATTTAAATAAAGAAATGCTTTATACGCAGATTGATATCACCTCCATGCTTGTGCTTTAAGTTCAGAAACCAATAGCTTGGCTCTTTCCAAGGTAGAAAATATTCTCTTGTTTACACAGTCGAGCCGGTTTGTTCCACATGGAAGTTAAGAGAAATGTAAAAACAACAATTTGTAATTTTAGGCCCAAATATTGTTATTTGTATTTGTAATTTCTTGACAAATAACACTACAAGACAATTAGTACGCTTACGAGGTCTTTTCTTTTTTACTTACAGAGCCAAGCTAGCTGTTTCCTTCTATAAACCTAAGCTGAGCTAACATCCTTATTTAAAGTCAGTACTTAAAACACAGACTTGAAATGGACATCGACTTCTTCATGCCACTCTTGGATAGAAAGCAAAGATGTACATTTCAATTAGACTTAGACAACAACAAATGTCTCACTTTGGTCAGATTTCAATGAGCAATGTAACAGGGAAGACAGCTAACAAGCAAACATGACGCACACACTAGCTATCAGATGGACCAGTGCTGAAATGTTAAAAATTGCACAGACAGCTGTCTTGATGCAGCCAACATCTTGCACAGTGAGTATTTATGAGCGAAGGCCTCAAAAATGGCTGCCAGAGAGTGTTAGGTTGTTATAAATCCAAAGTCTAAATACAGCATGTGTGGTCTGAGACATCATCCCTCTAAGAGTTGCTCAGTCTCCCGTTCCTCCGAAATCAAGGCCTCCTCAGGATGAATAGTGATGTCACCTGTTGGGTGAGTGGCAATCTGCTGCAAGAGTGTCTCTGACTGAAGCAGCTGATTGGTCCACTCCTGACAGGCCCCCTCTATGCTAGGCCCCTCCCCACCGTATTCTGGAGGTAGGACAGGTGGTGAGAAGAAGTCGTTTAAAGTGTCGTGGAAATTAGCACCGTGCATATGGATCTACAGTAGGGAGAGATGGAACTTGATCTTAAAGAATGTTGAAAGGCATGTTGTAAAGAGAGTCTGAGGACAGAGATGGGTGTGCAGTGCAGTATGATCAGTGTGATAAACAGGCTGCTCACCCTCTGTTTGATCTTATCTGGCAGGAAGGGACGAATCATGGCGAACACAGGTCGGAAGAACAATGGCTCGTTAACCAGATGGATTCCTCTGACTTTCAGTGGAAAGGAGTCCTGAACATGCAAAATCAAAAACAAGGACGGGTGTAGAAACACATTAAGCAAGCTCACTACTTGGTCAACCAATCAGGCTTGTATAACAATATAGCTATATATTAAATACAATAGCTAAAAACAGTCGTATCAAACCCTGCAAAACATTAGTCTTATGAGGCTATTTTCTCATATGAACTCCAGACATTGTCCAGAATTTCCCTTTCACACATGTAGCACACAACAGTGGTGTTCTCCCCATAGACTGTATATAAGAAGTGGACGAAGTCACCATGATGTCACCCATTGGTTTGTGTTTTGAAGCCTCGAGTTCGCCATTTTGTCTGTCGCCATTTTGGCTTTTTGCAACCAGAATTCACACAAGAGATGAAGTTAAGTAGAGATCGGCCGATTAATAGGTTTGGCCAATTAATCGGTGCAGATATCATTGGAAATGGGCTCAGAGTGTGGCTGATGGCTGCACATCTGGCACATCACCGTTTTACATTGAGGCTCCATAAGCGTGATGAGGACCACTTTTGCTAAATTATCTGTGCACATGTGATTAAGTCCAGGTAATGATCTAAACAACCGTTAAAGTGCCATGAAATGGCACTCGTACTTCTAGAACAATAGTGGTGCTGGAACGCCATAAATATGTGACAAACTTTGAGTGACGTTTTACAATGTAGACTTCTTCAAAGATACATTTTCAGAAAGCAATTTTCCATAAAAAGTCCTTAAGGGATGATTCTTTCTGGGGACAGGGCTAGAAAATGTTGCTTAAACCTTTGTGGTCAAGCATAACATTGGTATTTAGGTATTTTCTGACTTGTTTTCAGCGTATTTCTCCCCCACAAAAGTTATCTATATATGTATATATGACGCAATACTATGAGTTCTTTGTCCATGATACAAGACAGGCAGACATGGAAAATAAATTATTCAACTGTTACTTTAACTTACACACCAATTTAACCTTCTCTCTTCCAATTAACCCAGCTACGTATTCTCTTTCATGATATGAAACATACTTTAGGATCCTCCTAACCCCGGGAATATTATATTATATATATATAATATATACTGTAAGGTTACAAGGTTATTTATTGTCATTGTACAACAAGGTTGTGCAACGACATGCAGTTTGTAGTCCCACAAAAAACACAAAATAAAACAAAACTCTATCATATATGGAGGGTGGAGGATGAATTAAGTAGTCTGACAGCCAGAGGAAAGAAGCCGTTTTGATTAATCTTTTTGCATATTTTTAGCAGCCTCCTTTGATCCTTTGCAAATTGGTCATCTTTAATTAATGCTGAAGCCTCTTTTCTCTGACTCGAGGCTCCTGTTCCAGAGTCAGAAGATTGTCCAAATGAAAATGGCCAAAGGGTAAAATAAACTTGATGCTTAAATTGACATATATCCTCGAAAAATCACATCTGTCGAACAGATCCATCTGCCTTTGATTGGTTCGGGCAAATTAAGCTCCCAGACAGAGCATGGTTGAAATAAACTCTTCGTTCTTATCAAATTCTTTTCTTTCTTTCTTTCAATATAATATTGCGGCAGATCTAAAAGCTACACATTAGAATGATCAAGCCACTGTGCAACAAATACAGGAACAACTATGTTTTAAAGAAAGAAAGAGTCTGACTTTAATGGAGTGTTGTTTCAGTCGTGTGCCTTAGATGTGAATGGAAAGTCACAATGATGACATCCTAATGTTATTCCTGTGGTGTAACATGCAGTCATCATGTTGACACCTCAAGTTCTCCCTTTTTTGATAGAACCTGTTACAAACTGGGGGTGTCTTCTGCATAGCAATACAAATGTTATTGTGGATAACCCATATGAAGCATAGCACCATAGCACATGAATACTTAAGTGTCCAGCGTTATGGCACATAGTAGAAGTAGTATTTACAAGAAATCAAACCTGAAGCAAGATTTTAGGCTTACCGCAAGTACAGAGGATATCTTTCTGGCGAGGGAAGGGTTAACCTGCAGGGCATGGCCTAAACTCCATCCCTGCAGGTCAAATATGACCTTCAGACCCCGTCTCTGTGTCTCCGTCTCAGTGGAGATGATCTCTGATGTTATCAGGCTGACTCTGAACACCTGGAAGGCCGTCCAGTCTTTTGGGTTCCACTGCCCTGCAGACAGAGAACACAGACTGTTACTCTACTGTCATGGAGTACATTCAGAGTACATCCACACTACTCCGCTTCTATTTGGAAACGGAGTTCTCAAATAGAAACGATCTCCGTCCACACGGGCGTTTCAGCATCGTTTTCGAATTGATCTGCATCCACACGGCAACCTTCGAAAACGGATATCACGTGACCATTAACATACACTGGGCATGCGCGTGACGGTGTAAACAGGAAGTAGATTGGTTGCTTAGTTAAAAAAAATACGACAGAGTAATAAAGTAGTCTTTAATAATGAAAGGTTGTGTTTGAAATCTTCCTCTATGATCTCAAACAGACACAGTTCGTGGAAAGTTTTAGAAGTTTTATTTTTCAGACTTAGTTACAGCGCTATAGGTCTTGTTCTATCTCTCTCTCTCGCTCATATCAAATTCACTTTAAAATCAACACTTACACGTAAACGTTTACTAGATAATGGGTCCATAAATGTGGTCAACACACGTCTCTCACTCGTTTCCTCGGTGTTGTCTGTTCTCACACGTAGCTCTGCTGGTGGCTTAACTATCTGTCCTACTGGAGAGCATTTACTGCCAACCGTGACTTCAGACGTCCGCTCCGTAGGTCTGATAACGCCGCTGGACACGCCACTCGCTAATCGCTCCATTAACAGCTGCTTCCTCCACAGAAATGCAGACTTTAACTGAACAACAGCTGCTAGTAAAAACAACAAGGTCAGCATCGCCTGCAGTCAGTTGTCCATGTTAAATTAACCTGGTAGTCGATCGGTAATCAATGTTGTTTGTGAGCTTCCGGGTAAGGGTCACGTGATAGACATGTGACGAATGTGATGGAAGATTTCTATGTTAATCGGGAGAAGAGAGAGTTGTTTACAAATCAATAAAAAAAGTCTTCAAAAGATTCAAAGTTGTCTTTCTCTGTTTATTCGCTTGCAAGGGAAGAGTGCACAACACAATACCTACTCAGTAGCATGTTGTAGAAGCTTCGACTAAGTACAAGATTCAACATCATTTTATCCATAGAGAAGCCCAATCTAGATAAATCATACACAGGGGAGTACAGGTCTTTTGACACAGGCTGTCTTGATCTGCTCATTATCTAGTTTCTGTTAGATGCGTTCTATCAGTTACGGTTTCAAGGTAAGATGAGACTTTCACCTGCAAGTTCCTCATTACTGCATAGTTTTAACCACACGGAAGTTTCGGGTTCACAACACGGACACACAGTCTTAAATATATTTTTTCCCATTACACGAATCAGGGAAGGACACGTCATGACTGCTAAGAACCAATCAAGTAGCGAACGCGGGTGTGGGCGTCATCGTTTCTGAATGTATCCAGTTTCGGCCGTCCACACGAAAACGCTACCTGCAGTTTTCAAACTCCTCCGACCTCGGGAGCGTTTTCAAACTTATCCGTTTACGGTGCTCGAAAACTCGGGCATAGTGTGGACGCTCAGTGCAAACGTAGCAAAACATATGCGTTTCCAAACAATAACAGAGGAATGTGGCCATGTCCACATTCCTCTGTTATTCATGTAAATTCTTAAGCACATTTAGATCAAAATAACTAGCATTTTTGATATAATCTAACCATGTATCAGTACCTCCAAGGCCCACTACATAGGGCTCTGATGACTGGTTGAGAATAGCTGATGTAACACATTCAAGACTGGCAAAGAGGACACAATCACGTGGGTTCATTCATAAGTCATTCTGTGACGAGGGAGTGGACAAACAGGCTTAGCAAGAACATCTACGTCAAACACAGAGGAAAAGCAAATAGTGTAGAGGAAATGAAATAAATAAAAAATTCTTTCATAATCAATTCAAAATCCAAAGTGGGAAAGTGATACAATAGAAGACAAAATAAAGACCACATTGAGAGAAGCAATCTAACCACTAAACTTTACCTTTGGGAAAGATTTGAGCATTTCTTTGCGAACGTTAAGAATTCGAAACCATAGAGCATGTGCTTAAAATATGCTGGAAATACTGTATGCAGCGGAGAGAAAAGTCATGATGACGAGTCTACACGGCCTATGACTAAAAACCTCTCGAACACAGTAGGATATAAAACGCAACTAATACAACAATATATTTAACAAGATATATATAACTATATCTATAGTTACATTTGTTGCTTTTCATATCCTACTGTGTTCTAGAGGTCTTTAGTCATAGGCCAACATCAACACACACACTCATACTGACCGATTCTGTAGATGAGCACCCTGCTGCCAGTGTGGTCCCGCTGCGGGAGGACGGCATGGTACGTCGTGTTGAGGAGGCCAATCACCGAGGAGGGAGACAGGCAGGTGCTGATCTCAGGACTCTCCCTCCGCCACCGCTGGTAGTTCAGTAACAGCTGCAGGACACATGAAACATTCACATTTATAAGCTTTAATCTACTCAAACCATCAGAGTAAATGCTCCTTCTGCTGGAGATTAAACAGAAAATAAAGACCAGGCTATGGGGTTCTGATAAAGGGAGTTTGCACCATGGTCAGCACCTGTCCAACACTGGTGTCTGTTCCCCTTCTCTCTCATCATAAAAAGCAGATTCAAACATCTGTTTGTGTGGTAACAGTCAGTCAGTTTGTGCATCAGTGGTACAGACTGCTGAGCTTAGACCCAGTTGGGTGAGCTCCAGCTGCTTTCAAAGCAAAATAAGCAACTAAGCCTTCCTGTTGAGCCACAACCTACACTGACTCAACATGCTCAAATAAAAGAGTACTGTGACCAGTCTTCAAAAATATTGTAGTAATAATACAGCAACGAGTATAATAAAGTCTCTGTAAAGTCAGTATAGTGTACAACAGACACAGGTACACCCCTGGTTCACTAGTGTTTCACAGTGGTTCTATCCCTGGCTCCTCCAATGTCTGTTGGTATCCGTCAGTTGGTGTGAAAGTAAATAAGAGTGCAGGGAGACAGCAAACAAACATACATAGCTACAGTACAAACTCATGAGATGAATCTGTGTATCTATCTGTGACATTTGTTATTAAGTTAATAAAAAGTCAACTCTATGAATAAATGTACCAGGAGACAACGGATACAAATAAAATGCACTATTTAGTGTTGTAGTTGCCTAATAGGCCTTTCTGACAGCAGACATTTGAACTGGTCACTGTAGGAAAAGCACAGGTTCTAAGCGCCTCTCACACAGAACCAGGTTTGTGTTGCTGGACCTATTATTTGATTTGAATTCTTCCTGACCTCAGCACAACCTTCGACACAGTGGTCTATATTATCACAATCAACCGTTTGAAAGAGCACATTTACATCAGTGAGGTGTCTCAGTATTGGTTCATCTCTTACCTGTCAAACAGACCCATCTGTAACGCTTGGCAAAGCCTCAAATCATGCGTAGAAGTGACTTTGACTACCACTGCTATGTGGATGACACGCAACTGTATGTCTGTGTTGAATCCTGGTACCACCGACGTGGCCTTTATTAGACATTGGATGTCCAAAGATGTTCTCCAGTGCTATAATCTTTCAGAGGTAAACCTATAGCAGAATGCTGAGTCCATGTGAAGTAATACATCTATAATGTCCTCATGTTTTGATGACAACAGCAGCCCTGATATGGATAGAGAAGTTCATGAAGGTCTACGTGCTAAGCCAACATTCTGACACATTTTCATTTCTATGCCACAAGGTGCAGGAGAGTAACCTGACAAGCCGGATGGTTTGATTGACAGATCTATCTGAGAAGCGCAGGCACTTCCTCGCGTTTCCCCTAACCCTAGTGTAGCCTCTCCCTGTGTTTGTGTTCTCCTGGTCCGCTCCATCTCCGTTAACCTGGATGATATTCTGCTGTTTTGACGCAACATGTTGTTTGTGTACAGACTGTAAAGCCCTCTGAGGCAATTGATGATTTTTGGGCCATACAAAAATAAATGTAATTTAATTGTGGGACTACAAACCAGAGCAGGGTTGCAAATGTAATTATATGTATTCAGTGACATTTTATTGGGCATCAACCTTGCTTTTATGTAGTTTTTGTCAAAGTGCAGTGCAGTGACAGAGCTGCTCAGAGCTGTTGAGGTTGCTCCGTGGGCTCATGATGCTCATGCCTTTTTGTTAGAATCATTCTGTATTTGCATTCAATTCTGACCCAACCACTGTAGAGTTCATGCACAGTCCAATATTACTCAATTTAGGAACTAATAGTTGTTCTAACATCACCAAAATATTTGTAACTTCATAGTCCTTTTATGAATGTATATACACGACATGTCGGAGCTGACCTGGTACAAGCCGTAGCTGAATTGCATAAAGTACGTGTACCAGTATTTGATTGTGCTAGTGGAGCCTTGTTGAGCTGTTCACCTTTACAAAGCAGCTTCTGTAGCTATATCTGTACAGTGATTGGGAGCAGAACAATTTCACATTACCAGTAAAAGTTGTGCATTCAAAACCTTACTTAAGTAAAAGTATTATCAGAAAGATGCATTAAATACTTAAACGTAGTCAGTAATGTTCCTTGTCAGTGGTTTACTATTCTATAACACAGTATTTATGAAGTAGGAGCATTTTCTCAAACCATTTAGGTATTAAGAAGAATTCTCAATCCAACTCACCAAATGTGGAGAAGTGTATGAAAAACATCTGTAACTAACTAAAGCTGTCAGATAAATGTAGAGTAGAAGTACAACGTGTACCTCTGATAGTAGAAGTATGAGGTAGCACAAAAATATACAAGTATAGTACAAGTACCTCGAGTTTGTCCGTAAGTGCAGAAGGCTTCTTGAGTAAATGTAACCGAGCCACTTCATCACAGTAAGTACACGGTGAATGATAGTGTACAAACATTACAGCAAGCCCTTGAGCCCTTACAGCAAGCACTTCAGTCCATAAACAGCCTCCACATACTTCCACAGTGTGTTAGTTCGGTACCTTCAGAGAGAGCTCCTCGTCGAAGTCTCTGGCCCGCAGGAACTTGAGGAGAAAGCCTTCGGAGAACGTCCTGACAGCGGACAGCTCCCCGGCCAGCAGCGCTCTCCGCCTCAGGCCGCTCACATACGGCCCGAGCAGCTCCGAGTCGTCCGGGAATTCACTGAGCTGAGCCCCGTTCATGTCGCACAAAGGTCCGGCTACATTTCACTGCCAGCGGGCTGCTGCTGCTGGAGGGAGTGAGGAAAGAGACGGACCGCAAATGAGAGAGGGGAGGGCGGAGTGTGTGTGTGTGTGGGCGTGTTTTACCAGTCTAGTGGGGACATAAATGTTACGTTGTTCATACACATGACATCTATCACACTTCTGTCCATCCTGATAGAGGGATCGTCCTCTGTTGCTCTCCCCAAGGTTTCTCCCTTTTTTGGGAGAGTTTTTCCTGTTCCGATGTGAGGGTCCCGGGACAGAGGATGTCACATGTGTACATATTGTAAAGCCCTCTGAGGCACATTTGTGATTTTAGGCTATACAAAATAAATTGAATTGAATAAATATGTTCACAGAGTCACATAGTGGGGACTCGCCTTCCTTATGGGGGCCCGTCCCCATGACGTAAATCACTGCATTTTAGGGTGAAGACTTGGTTTAAAGTTAGAAAAAGTCTCTCGGAAATAAAGTCACGAAAACACGACACTGCGTGTGTGTGTGGACAAAATAACCAGTTGGTGCAGTTACAGCTGTAGTGCCTTGCTCATGGAACTGTAACAGTAAACAGACTTGTGATCAAGAATCATATGAACTACATATATGATGACATATCTTTTACATCATCATTCATTATTTTCTAGTATGCACTCAATCAAATGTAATCAACTTATTTCTATACTAAGTGTAATATTCAACACGTTATTTCAACAAGTACCATGCTCCCTCTGCTCCCTCTGCTGGTCACCAGCAGCTACTGGAAGCACGCGGCCTCTGCAGAGATACATCATCATCATCTACGTTCGACAGAAGCAGTCACGAGGTGAGCTCTGCCGGTACTAGCTCTCATACTGGGCTGCATTGCAGAGTTTCTTCTCCACCTGTGTGTGTGTGTGTGCAAATAAACGTGTAGAGACGTACTGCATGGCATTCAGACTGTCCACATCAAGTTATTTTGCTGCTGTAAGATTTTCATCATATCACATCAAATGTTTGATACAATGTAGGCCAGTATTGATTCTCCTAAAGCCACATGGCCTCTGTCTTTATCGGTTTGCATCGTCAGTGATGAGTCTGTTATTCGTGTGCTACATTAAATGGATTCACAGGAAACTGCATGTAGCTGCTAAAAGCATTTCCTCCCCTGTGCTCCACGAACACGTGTTCTCCATCAAAACTCTGGGACTTGTGTTATTGAGACGTTCTTGCTGTAACCACAGGAGTTACCAAATCAACCACAGCTGAAATTCTGAAGATGAAATCATTAAAGTGCATTCATTTATTTTCATTTTTAACATTATCGTGGAAAAAAAATGTATTAGACCTAGGAAATAAATTGATCATTTGTGATATTGGGCTATACAAATAAAATACAATTGAATTGAATCAACTGTGTAAAGCTGAGAGACTGTCCTGTTACTTGAAGCTTTTGGTAAGACGGTCTGTCTAAGCTGTTCCAAGATCAGATCTGTGTGGTATATTGAAGTAAGGACAACTGAGGTTCATCCACTTTGTTCCGTTATTCATCCAAGTGAAGATTGACCTCCATCAACCATCAATCTAAACTCTTAAGACTCCACCTTGTAATGTTGAAAAATATAAGAAGCATATAATAAACTAAACTGTGTGTACATCAGAAGTCATCATTCTTCATTACTTCGTAGCTCCACTGGCAGCAGTTGCATCTTTTTAGTTTCACCACCAGCTTTTACACACCTCACCTTCATGCAGGTCCGCCAGGGACCATCTTTCATGCAGTGGTGGAAGAAGTATTAAGATATTCCTTGAATGAAATAAAAGTACCAAAACAAGCATGTAAAAAAGTACCAAAACAAGCATGTAAAAAAATACTCCATTACAAAACAAGGCCTGCATTCAAAATCCTAATTAAGTTAAAGTACTTTAAGTATCAAAGTAAATTAAAGCTGCGAGCAGCATTGATCGGGCCCTCGCAACTTCACGCACGTCGAGGGTACTAGCAGGACTCTGGCCATGCATTTCTGTGACTATCATACATTGCGTGCACGAGTTAAACGGTATTTCCTGGTACTGGCAGGACTCTGTGTGACGTGGCCGTGCATTTCTGTGACCATCACACTCTGCGTGCACGAGTTAGATGATATTTCCTGCGTCGACCAGCAGCGTAGCAAGATCATGTTGCCAGGTCTTAAGCCTCAAATGTTTTGAGTGTACATCCGATACAATCATAAATGTAAGCCTGTTAAGATGATTAAGAAAAAAATAAATGTGTGTGAATGCGCTTCAGTGTTTGTAACATAACAGACTGTCAGTTTAGTGGGATGGGGTTCAACTCCCTGCAGTGTCCTGCTGATTGTATTTGGACTTACATGAAAGTTAACAAAATAGTAGTGCCATTTGCTTTTACTTAAACACTTTAATTTAACACTGTTTTCATTTTAAGTTCTTGTGCAACTTTAGATTGTAGTGTGAAGCATTCATTATAACGTTTAACCTGATTCTCATGTAGAAGCTCTGGACAGATCATTTATGCTAATGCCCATCGACAGTAGCTTAACCACTTTTATCTAATTTTTGCTCTCCAAGCATCTTACTATGCACATATTTAGATCAGAGAAGTCATTCTTTTCTCATGGTGTGCCCACAAACCCTTTCAATAAGGTCAGTGTTTGGGCCGCTGTATTTATAGAATCCTGCTTACGTCCGTGCTTATCAGTAGGTGGCGCTATGACAATGAGTTAATGTTGGCATGCAGAAGTCCTAAAGCCATGACAGTCAACAAGCATGTCGAGTTTGGGACAGTTTTGACAAAGTACAGTCCAGTTACAACAGCTTGATGGATGATGGTGAACCATGTAAAATGGCCGTCACACCATATCCACGTCGTTCGATGAAACCTAAAGCTTTTAGTAACTTTTAATCGCTAAGGTCTTTAGATTGTTCTGACCAAATTCTAAGCTGATCGGATTAATTCCCTAGGAGTTTGTAGTACAGCACCTGGAAATGGAAAAAAACCACGAGAAATTCATACAAAATTCAAAATGGCTGACTTCCGGTTGGGTTTAGAGCATGGCCCCATGAGACTTTTATTTAAGTCCATATGTGATACATGTTCCTACCAAATTTTATACATCTAGGTCAAACATACTGAGAGGGCTGCTTCGTCGAAATTTTGTAGGGGGCGCTATTGAGTCGATTTGCCACTCTGAACCAATGAAATCGTATTCCATAACTAAATTTTGGGCTTGTAATCTGCTTGCCAAGTTTGCTTATGTTTCAAGCATTTTTAGCCTCTCAAAATGACCGTTGTTAATGGCGAAGACTGCATCGCCACGGCAACAGCGTTGGACGAAACATCAAAAGCTTCATGAAGTGGTATTATGAACTTCTTACATTTGTGTGGAAGTAATTTGATGTTGATTTGATTTACCTACTAAGAGAAACAAGCCAAAGTATAATGACTTTAACTTCCTGTTACCAGTAGGTGGCGCTATGACTATGATTCAAAATTGGCCTGCAGATGACTTCAGGCTGGGAGTCTAATCAAACATATGCAATCTGGTAAAGATCTGATGATGTGGAGTCGAGTTACATCCGTTTATTCGTTCATGGCGAAGGATCGAAATTCGCCGAGCCGCCACGTCGCCGCCCTTCAACAACTTCTTACAATTTTCACAATGAAGCATTATCAAGGTCTTAAGGCTTTTCTGACAAGATTTTAGAGGGATTTGATTAATCTGTGAGGAGCAGGATGTCAAAGTACAAAACGTACAACTTCCAGTTGTCACTAGGTGGTGCTATTACTATGATTCGATATTGTCATATAGATGTGTTCTGGGTCAGGATGTTATGACATAAGAGAGATTTGGAGCAGATTAGACAATGTATTGCAGAGTTACAACAACTTCCTGTTTCATGGCGAATGGTGTTTTTTTGACGCCATGCCACGGACACATAGTTCGATAACTTTTTGATCTTTGAGTAACTTTTTAATGCCAAAGTCTCAAGAGCATACTGACCAAATCTGAAGTTGATCGGGTTAAATCTCTAGGAGGAGTTCGTTAAAGTATGACGCCTTGAAACGGTCCAAAAACGTCATAAAATTCAAAATGGCCTTCCTGTTTGGTTTAGAGAAAAATTCGAAGAGGATTTTTTGTACGTCCCATCACGATCCACATACCTACCAAATTTCATACAGCTAGGTGAAACCTAATGTTAGGACTACTCAATAGGGGGGCGCTATTGAGCCAATTTCATACCGCAGCTGGACACCCAAATCAGACTGCAATTTTCGCAAATTCTGGCTTGCGTGCCAAATTTCAGAAGTTTTCCAGTATCCCAAGCACCTCCTTTTTGCGATGAAAGTGGTAAAATAATAATAATAAACAATCGAATAACAATAGGTCCTCCGCTCCGACTACGTCGGTGCTCGGGCCCTAAAAAGAATGCCCTGATTTTACTGTTGCAGTTTACTGGTAACAACTTGATGTACAGTCAGGTAGTTTAGTGTAGAGGTTGCCAACCTAAGGTTCAGGCCCTTCCTAAGGGTCACAAGATAAAGGTGAGGGGTCAGAAGATAACTGTATAAGGAAAGGTCTGCTATACAGTTATATTCATGTGTTGGACTCTGAGTCAGATAATTGGAGAGCAGTAAAAGGTACAGTATCTCCAACTGAAATGTAGTAAACATAAAGTAGAACGGAATGGTACATCTGCCTCTGCAGCTCACTGTTCTGTTATAAGTAAGTATGTTGAATTATATTTTGCACATAATAGAGAACAAAAGCCGATCCCAGCTGATATTGCGCAAAAGCATGAAAGGCGCTACACTAACTGCTTGACACCCATTCACACACACCATAGCAACAGCTACAGGAGCAATTTGGGGTTAAGTGTCTGGCCTAAGGACACAGCGGAGCTCTGATTGAGTTGTCCATTGACAACTTACCTGGTGATGAGGCACCTCATCACAAATGCTTTCTGTACCATTTATAACTCAATACAATCTTAAGATTATACATTTGCGCACAGGAACTTATTTCATTTAATATTCACAATGAGTGACTGAGATGGACTGAGACTGTCAAATGTAATTGAAAGCATAAAGTGTGACAAGCTCTCCCCTACTTGAGTAAATGTACTTAGTTACTGTTTACATCTGTTCAGATACTTTCAATGGGGCTTTGGCTGGGCCACTAAGCTGAACTATGGGGAGCAGAGCCTGTGGGTCATTGTTATGTTGGAAGGTTAAAGGGCCAGCTAACCCACATTAAAAGAACAATATGTTTTCTCTTGTGGTATCGAGCCATCAGGATAGTTTGGGTTCCATCAGTCCTAGGACCGTATTCATGAAGCTTCCTAGTGCAAAGAGTTGCTCATAGGGTCAAAATTCTAAGAAGAATCATAGAATTATGACTTCTTAAAAGAACTTCCCCAACAGTTAAGATCCTGGGAGAGATGAACTTTATTCACAAAGCCTCTCAGGCCTTAAGAGAGCTCCTGAGGTAACGAACTGGAGAAGAGAGGACTTTAATTATAGCCGCTCAAGAGTTTCTGAAGCAGAGCAGAAAATGGTGGAAAGACAAAGGAGAACTATGAAACACTACAGATCACATCATCCAGAGATTCTGTCTGTGGTCCATCTCATTAGAGATAACACTATAATGACAGATATTAAAGGGATCACAACACTAAGATATTATGCAACTGTGTTTGCCGGTTTATAGATTTACAAGCTGATCAACGCCGCAACTTAATCACAGAAACTGATGAAAGCTGAGCCATTCTCCCCTGTTAATATCAAATAGATTAAGTACCAAAATTACCAGCATGATAATAAACGTAAGCAAATAAATACAACAACATACCTACCGGGGTCAGTTAGTGTCCCTTCCTTAGTATTCTCAGAATGCGTCTCCTCCTAAATATAAATGGAGGTGAATGGAACTTTTCTTGTGATGCTGTCATGAACCATACAGACATTTTCTACAATATTTACTGCAGACTCAGGTCAAAGTCCAACTTTGAAGTTGTTGAGCATATTCCTTATGAGTAGCAAAGCCATGTTGAGTGGCCTGTGCAGTGATGTCACGTGGGAGGATGTATGCCTGTGTGCACTGGGGTGCTGTTGTGCGCATGCGCAGAATAAACGATCAGCGAGTTCCCAGACCAAAGAGACAATGGTAGTCTGCCCTTTTTCTCCCGTGAATGCTAGCTACTAGGAGCTACTAGCTAACCACTTTGGTGACTGTAATAACGAAGATAGCTGCAGGAATGTCTATTGCTACAGAAGTGATGACATACAATTAAAAACACAGGAAATGATAACTTGATATTTCCACTAGTGAGTAGACTAAAGGCTAACCCTGATCGCTGTTTCCAAGAGAGATTCAAAATGCTAACAAGTCATTTTTCCAATGGAATGCACTGCTCAGCATGAACATTTTGATTTCACACATATTCTATACATGAATGTTATAAAGTCCTCGCTGTATCATCTGAGAGTTTGAAAGACTTTTTCTGTCTCGACAAAACAACGAGGTTGAACACTGATGACCGGTCACTTTCTGCACCAGAATGGTCAGATTTAATGCTGATCTCAAATCCCAAATTGTTTCTATACCATCTAATCCCTTGTATGTATTACTCTTGTAGGTAAGCAGACACATAAACATCAGTGTTTGTTTGAGAACAGAAATGAAACTTCCAGTCACAAACACCTCTTTGATCTTAAGTTGTTTTTACTGAAAACCTGTAACAGGGTTGGTGAACCAGGCACCTCTGTAGCATCACACTGCTACTGTACAGACAAGACAACACCCACAGCACAGTCACCATTATACAATGCTTCTAATCAATATCTTCATCAATATATAATAGATTGTATAATCAACAGCTCTGGGTCACAACATGGAACAAAACGCTCTCTCTGGTTCTGGAGACCAACCAGAAAACGTCTTACATTTTGTTTTTTTGGCTCCATTTTATTCTAGTTGGAATTCTGCTTCAACGATATCGAGGTCACATCCTTCTGATCCAGGTTTGTTTCTTACAACCACACAGAAAGATGTGGGCCAGTGAGCATGGAACTTCATCAAACATCTCAACTCAGTTGATCAGAACAAACTTCTTAAAAACAACAAAAAAGCGACATGTTTGTGGTGTAAAAAGACACGAAACGTAACAGCATGGCTTCATGTCCCTGGACCTCTGAGAGGCTCCAGGCCCAGAGAGGACTTCAGGATGAGGATTGTGTGTTTACAACAGCGCTGCTGGTCCAAACGGAGAGGAGACAGTGTCCTCACATTCGTGACCCTTCATTTGAGGAAAAAGACTTTGAGACGTTTGCAACGTCAGCCACTGGGACGTCCTGGAGCTGAAGAGTGGACAGTGTTGCCATGGGGAACTGAGACCAACTGATGGGAGCTCAGCTCAAGCTTCAGCAAAAACCCGGATTTCCTATCGATGCGTCCAGATCTGAGGACAGAAGACCTACAGGCTGCCAAATGTGTTACTTCCTCTGTATTAATCTGCATAACTGTCTGTTATCAAAAGACATCCCACTCAAATGTGATCCAAATCTTGAGAAGTGCTTCACTACTGATCTACACGTCTTCCATTTGTGGGTTCAATGGTCTCCGATGGGCATCTGAAGAAACTGAATCAAAGGAAAGTCTGTGTGGTTTCTGTTGCATCCATGAACTGTAGAGGAGAGTCAGACATTGGGCCTCATGCAAGAAGCACCCGTACCAACACATTTGTCTTTGAGTGGCTGCAAAAGCCATTTCAGAGAACATGTTGAACGCCCTCGTAGGTCAGACGTGTCATAGCCGTCATGGACAAACACTCAGAGTTAGAGCCATAACGCCTCAGCCTGAACCAGCTTTGAGTTTGAAGATACCAAAATCAATTCAAATAAAATGACATGATTAAAATAGAATACATACCCAATGCAAAATTCATATTTTGTTTACCATATCATCATCATGGCTTGCCAAATTACAGCATTGAAAAAAAGAAAAATATTTTGTTGGCATATTTCAACAGGTTAATCCTCTGAGTCTGTACGCAGGTCCTCTGTCAGCACGGCGCTGCTCTGGTGGCAACTTGGCAGCGCTATTAATATTTTCCTAATAAGGAAACTACCGACACTGCTGACTTCGATACGCCGGTGTGTGCTGATCTATGACAGCAGGACTCGGGGCTGTGCAGAGTGAATGATTACATCAATGATCAGGTCTCACAAAGGAAAATCTCCTCATTAAGAGACGACAGTCAAGTTAAAAGAAGTGATTTGCAACAAGTTTGTGTTTGGTGAATATGAGCTGGAACACATGAAGAAGTGAGAGACATTGGGGGGGAACAAAGAACACATTATTGCATGAGGCTCTGCTGTGAAGCAACTGGTCTAATGTGAAATGTTAGAACGTTGTTGAAAATAGACAGTTGTATTGAAACGTTCTTAAGACATTGTGAAAGAACTTGCGTTTGAGGGTTGGTATCGACATGGAAACAGAAACATTGTTTTTGATACAGCTCATTTTCATTTGACCACAAAAAGCCACATTTCTGTCTTTAATATCTGAACACGATCATGTGTTCCATAAATGTACCGAAATGAAGGAAGTCTAAGATGAACAAAACATAAATCTGAACATATAAGGATCACAAATCTAACCAGGTATTGGTTTTATCAGTGCTACCAAAGAAGCATTGAGGATGAACACTCAGCCCTATGCTGTACAGGTGGATTCACCTGTCTGTCACAGTCTCATCATCTTTAACATAAGCAGTGTGGCGTTCAAGTGTAATGGGAGAGAGTCATCGTCTGGAATGTAGAAGAAGAAAACCAAAAAGATACGATCAAGTGTTCCAAACAACACGTCAGCCTGCAGCTGAAATCTTCAGAGTTCAGAATCCTAACAAGTTCACCATAACACCTTGAGGGCCCGCTCTGGTATCAGAGGAGCACGTTACGTTTGGGGAAGTCAACCTACATGGCATCAAGTAAATAAAAATACAAAAAATAACAGATGACAATCACTTTCCAGAGGTTCCTTTGCTGAGCTCTGGTGTATTCATGTCGGAAAGAAAGAGTTTTCAAATGGTCCATTGATCCAATAACAGCTGTTCACTCAATAAAAGGGGCAGGTGATGTTCAATCTTAGAACAACTCATCTCCCACTCTCCGGTCAATATGCAACTTATTATAATATGTAAAGTATCTCAACATGAAAACCTGAGGGATTATGAAAATAGAAACTCTGAACAAATGCATCAAAGTGAACGGTTCTTTCTGGATGGAATGATTGTGTCTGCTAAATGGACATTTGAAGAAAACAAAGCAGTGAAGGAAACACCCTCATTTCAAAGCTTGTGTAGAAATGTTCTCTGATTAAAATATGAATACATAAAGAAGAGGGCAGTCATGTTTCTCTTCATGTGGGAGTGTGACAGAGACGAGCCCTGAGTGTGAGTAGAAGAGTCAGCGGCTTCATTACTGTCCAACCAAAGAGAAACGGAAAATGTTATTCTCACTGAACCAAATCTAAACTTCTAGACACCGTCAAGCATTTCATCTTTAATAGCAGCTTTCCAGAAACCAGTGTTTGTACGAACCAAGATCACAGGATCCAGGACAAGCAAAGCTGCACCTAATCGGCCAACCCGACGTTAAAGGAGGGCGTTTACACCCGTTTACATCGAAGATAGCGTAACATTTTTAAGATCAATATTTTGTAAGTCAAGCTTATTTCAGTTCATAGCTTCATCCTGAATGCTGACAGAAGCTACTTCCTGCTGAGCCAAAAGACTGATTGTCAAACTCCAGTTCCATTGTTGCACCTTAAATCGCTGCTGACACCCAAAAGTAGAAGAGCGAAATGAAGCTGAACGTCTCCGTGAACCCTCTGATGACGGGCTCATCTACCTGCTGTAGCTTAGTAGAGAAGTAGGAACTCCTAGACCTGTCCAATATTGCTTCTTCTCTACTGTTTTATAAGACATTTATTACTAATGGCCTACAATGTTTTAGATCATATTGATAATCCGTTTCTGCTGTTACTAATCAGCAAAAATCGAATAGCTGCAACAACTAGAAGGGCACTCAGAGAGCACAGACATCCTTCAAGGCCAAACGCTTGCAAAGTTAACAGAAGTGAAGAAAATGAGCGGATATATTTCCAATCCGCTCCAAGACGAGACATATTACAGCTCCGTCCTCAAACAGTTGCTTTTCTGTATATTCAAAGCACTAAAATAAGATGAAGGAAACTCTACTAGAACTCAAACACTATGCAGCTTCCTTCACAAAGACAAAGAACATAGAAAATAACAGAAAGGAAGTTTGGCATTAAAGTGCAGCATCATGGGAGGACTTATTGCTCATTGGTCAGTGATTTCAATCAGCTTCCTGACGTCACTCATAATAGCACAAGCTATTAACAAGCTTGATGAAAACAATAAAGCAGAATGGTTTATATTAAATGGCTGATTAATAAAAGCAATGAGCAGTAGAAAGTACAAGCTGGACTAAACCGTTAACCAGCAGCACACTGCAGAAGTGGCTCGAGCACTTTGGGAATGTGAAAAAGCAACAAAATGAATATCTTCGCTCTATTAGAAACATTTAGAAAAACATTTTCTCCAGTGCAATCACAACTACCTGTCTTCATCCAACAGCAGAAGATGGATTCATGTAGTAGCTCCAATCATTTGGTAGCACAGGGTGACATGAGTGCCTTTGAAATGAGTTCCAATATGCAGATGATGTAATGGTGATTGTGCATAAACTGTTACTGACTATGGATACAAAACCACACCAAGTACCTAAACTACCAGCTCTTTAAGACCGTTACCGTAAATTCTCATACAAAATCAAGTAATGGCTAAGGCGAGCCAGCATGAACAAATAACAGCTGGTAAAAAAAACACATTAAGAGGGAGCCAACAACAATGGCTTCATTTACATTTCCACAGAACTAACTCCACTCTGCACACTAAACACTTCCTTTAGATTCCTCCTCATTAAAGGAGCGTTAATAACAGTACGGCTGGAGTACTATTAACGTGATGTGTAATAGTGCAGGAAGCGGTGAGTTGCACTGATGGTAGAGTAAGAACTCTCAAGAATAATGAGTGAATGAAAAGAGTATTTGTGATAAAGGGAACCAGAGCAGCAGAGTGCTGAGTGGGACTCTTTTTCCCCTGATGGGATTAGTGCTGTGGAAATGGACATTATAGTTAACTCAGCAAGACGACAGGTAAACATGGAGAAAGTTTAGAGTTTGCATTAATTAGGAAGCAGGAGCATTTAGGAATAAAAGAGTGCTTCTTGTATTTGCCGGTTCCAAATATAGCTCTGGATCTCTCTGCCATTGAGACTCAGAGCCAGACACTCACAACCTGTGAACATAAAAATAGATTAAAATGACTTTGTCCCAAGAGAAATATGTCAGTTATTTTAAACAACCCCAGTCTGTTAAAGTGTTAAATCCAAACCGGCGTGTTCATGGAACCCGAGTATGTATCTCATGAGGGTAAACACAGCCAATCAGATTCACTCACCACCAAACCAGCTGGAAGAGTTCCAGTTGACCTACACCATCCTTTTGATTGTGAAACTCTGAACCAATGTGACAGACAGGTGACCTCCATCCCTTTCATCCTCGTCACATTTCAATGAGCCACTTCAACAGATGCTAATTACCGTTTCATGAACCAGTAAACTCTTCAATCAGTCTTCAATCAAGATTTCAGGGCACAAAAAATACTAATTCCTTGGACCTCATCCTAACTCTTGTTTCAAGTTTACAAAAATGTATGGGCCTAAATAAGTTGACAGGTGGTACTTAGGTATCCCTCCCACTCATACATACATAAATAAGTTGGCATACATTCAGTAAAAGCATTTCCACATGGAGGATATTTATGGTGGTGACCAGGATGTTAAAGGTGATCATCTTCTTTTTCCAGAATCAAAATCTCCACGGCTGAACATTCCAGCTGCTGTTCCATGCAGTCTGAACTCAGCACGAATATTTGATGTTTCAGGAATATTTTCACACCACCTCCTACTTTGGTCCGTCTCATATTTACAACCACTGTTATAAATACATACTAGTTTATATGTGTGTGTGACGCTCATCCATGAACAATAAAACATTTAAAATCAGTTTGTGTGTGAACACACAAGAGGCATTCCACTCCTTCACTCCTAAAAAGTGCATGTTTGTGTGTGTGTGTGTGTGTGTGTGTGTGTGTGTGTGTCTAAAGCGTGTACGGTGCAGGTAGGCAGCTCTGTGATGATTTGAAGAGGCAAACTGAAGAGTGAGGGAGTCAAGCCGGTGACTGAATGTCATCACCAAATGCTTGTCAGCATAGTCTGTTGGCCAAAGGTCAGGGAGAAGGTCACAAGGCCTAAAAAGTTGCCGAAAGAAGGAGACACTTTTCATCCCTTTTTATTCTCCTATTGGAAAAAGCTGGCTTTAGATCCAAATTAAAGGTGGACTCGTATCTCTCGAGGTGTGGTGGAGGTGGATTCTAATAGCTACAGGCGGGGAGAAAACCTTTTGGTCCTCAACAGCAGCAGGTTTGAAGTCGTCAGCCTCTCCCTGTGTGGAAGCTGAGTGGCACCGAGAGGGAGCAGGGACACTTCCTGTCAGGGTGATCGGCTTGCATTCCATTTAGCTGCGATGTTCATGCTAGACGGAGGCTTTTAGGAGAGCTCAAGCAATGACTGGAGTTGAAGAGTTCACCTCTGGGTGGCTGTGGGTGACCCACTGCTTCAGTAAGGTAGAGTTTAAGTGGTGAGCCCACCCTTGATTATTATTGAAGGTAGGGGAAAGAGTTTCATGGCCATGTTGCTGGGTTGTTTGTTCAAGAGGTAAAAGTTCCTTCGTTGAAATACTTCAAACAGTTCTGAACCCATGTAGAGGCTCATGCATTGGAGAAAGGGTTACGTAGGCATGAGAGTTTAAACCTGTCCTTGGTTGAGAGTTCAACGCCCAACTCGCTGGGTAATTCCTCAGTTAGGAGGCGGAGTTTCCTCCTTTGAATAAATTCTGGACCCAGGCGAGGGGCGTGGCCTGATGTCAGGAGTCATCATCAGTGTCCTCAATCAAAACCTTGGTGTCACGGGTCTTGGACCTGAAGTGGGGAAATGGAACAGATCGTTTACAGTGATGACGCACAGTATGTGGGCTTACAGCACAGGTTAGCATATTGACAGCAGATAGGGTGGGAGTGGTTACGATGTTATCGATACTACTACTCTTATAGATACTCATCGGTTAGGTTCTTATCGCTTATTAAAAGAATGAATTCAGAACAGAATTGATATTGATTTTATGTTTATAACAGCAGTGTCACTATATAAACCAAACAATATCTCACTAGAAACAAATCTAAAATACCAATAAAATAAATAATATTCCTGAGTGAAGTTCAGAAAGAATGAAGAACACAGACATCAGCCATTATCAGTCCTCTGTGCAGGAGGAGCTGCTTTGTCTCAGCCAGCAGAGACGATTACAAGAAGCAAAAAAAAAAAAAAAAAAGCGAAACAGTTAGACTACATCAAACAGCTTTGGTTTTAACTGGTTTGTAACAATTCACTATTAGCCAAGCTAGCGCGCCGCGGTCTCTCTGCTCTGCTGTTTGCTGGCTTCACTCAGTGTGTGTACTTGTGTGTGAATATGTATGTAGGCTAGTTGCAGGAGCTCAAGGAAATGCTGCACAAGCAGAAAGCATTAATGCCGATCTCCAGATTGCATATTTGTCACTGAACACAGGCCGATAATGAGCAGCAGAACAACTTGTTTTCACTCTATGATGGTTAAACTGTGGCACTCTTTTGGCTGAATCGTTGGTTCCCTGTGACATGTTCACAGCTCTTCTTCTCAAAGCTTCAGAACTCTGGACTACACAGCCACTTCAAGATACCCAGAGTATCTTTAGCTTATCTACAGCCACTATTCTGTACAACGCTCCTAAAGTGCTGCTTATCAACTCGGTAAGTCGACCCGGGGTTCCTCCATCTGGCTGCGAGATATTCCCATAAAGGGGCGGTGTTTGCAGCGTATAACCAATCACAATCGTGGACAAGTCTGCTGTCTGCGGCATTTTTTTACAAATGAAGAGCAAACTATAATATTAGACAAATACATAACAAAGTTTAAACGGACAAATGAAGCAAGGACAGCTGGTAATAAAGCGCAGACTGTGTAAATGTGTACATTAAAAGACTTCACTGCTTCATCCAGGGCACGAAAGAGCTAGACTATAATTACATGTGTATTCTGCAACTTAAAGTGTTGCTTTGATGTGAAATACTTGGCGTGGATGACAACATTTTAGCCTTATTCTTTCAGCTGCAACCTGGAGGTGTAAAACACACTTATGGGCAATAAAAAATGAATATAAAAATATAATTCAAAGCGGTAAGAAGGTTTCCTTCCATAACTTATAACCTGAGCAAAGTAACGCTGTATTCAGTCAGTCTGCGACTGTAAGACACGACTCGAACATGTCGCACTGCAACACACGGCTCAAGAAGCTGACACACATGATAAATATATATGATTAGGGAATATATACTGATTTCTTCTTTTATTAAAATTTGCTTCCAAGTCTGTTTCACACCGTCGTTGTTTCAGCTGAAAGAATAAAGGTTAAATATTGTCACACACGCCATGAGAATACATCTGCAACACATTAATTTAACAGAATACACACATGTAGTTATAGTCAGATCTATCGTGCTCTATATGGGCATTGATATCATAAGCCTGTAAATACACAGTCAGTGATTTCTTGCCAGCTGTCCTTTCTGCGTTGGTGTCTTTTAATCTGGACTATGACTTGAACATTATATGTAAGAGTCGATGGCAAAATGATTCCCGACATCTCTAAAACAAATGTACATCTGCAATATGAAAGGCTAAATCTAATTCTTATTTGTTTTTAATTCCCAAGTTATATTCAAATCCAGCTAAATTCTGGCAGTACATTTTCTTAACCATATGTTTTCCCACTCATTTCCTCCTCCTGTACTTTTTAAACTTTCTGCATCAGCTGGTAACCTGTTCCTTGATCTTATACAGGAGCTCCTCTGCCCACTATAGATCCTGACACCCAGAGAATGCCAAGGCCTTAGCGTTTCTCTTCTGGTGACGTGGCCAATGAATTGCTAGCTATAGCTCTACAGAAGAGGATTATGGATAGGTGAGGATGACCTTGATCCATATTTTTTAATCTTCCAATCTGCAGTAACCCATCAGCTTCATGTGTTCCCATATCTCGTTCACGTCTGTTACTGTTGAGACTCACTGTGAGGCCAGTCGTGGTCTGCGTAGACTCATGCTGTAGCTCCTCTTCCAGCTCTTCTTGCCCTGCCGGTTTCGGACTCCGTCCTCCTGGTCCATCATCTGCTCCAGCAGTGTCTGGTCGTCAGCATTGAGCGGAGCCACGCTGATGTCTCTGACGGCCCTGAACTCACCACAGTTATTCAGGTGTTCGTTCTCCAATCGGAAGAAGTTCCATACGAAACGTCTGGAAGGAGAAGCAATTTGACTTACATACTGTACATCATATATTAAATATTCTAACAACAGTGAATAACAGTGGTCCACATCCTCATGTCATCCCATGCTTTATCAGTATTCACATGTTTTCTTCCAAGTTAGGGGGGACATGGGTGATGACTTGATTAGTTGATTGATTTAAAAGAAAATAAAAGATCATTAGATAATAGATTTAAATGATAAATATTTTTTGTTCTATTTTAAATAATTCAAGCAATCACAGACAGGAAATAGCTGCTGAAGCAGTGCAGCAGTACAGAACATTATAATAGGAGTACTGTAAAATGTCTAGTCATTTGATTCCCAATAGTGCTGAAACAATTATCTGATTAATATATTGGTGATTCAATTTAATCACAAACAATGTGGATAATCAATTAACGGCTTATCTAAAGTGTTACACACTTTTTACAGCTTTTAATGTGGACAATGTTTTCTATCTTTGTAACTGACGACTGAAATGTATTTGAGTTTTCGATGGTTGATCAGACAAAACTATTTGACATTTTATGGAATGATGGATCAGGGAAAAGAATAAATGACTTATTAACCCTAAGGGACTAAGGGGAGTAAAGTAAAAAGGGGATGAAGATTTTGGTGTGGAAACGCAAAAAAAAAAGAAAAGTCAGAAAATAGAACGATGATACCTAAAGACCTCCATGGGGGCAAGTATAGTCGCCAGTATGTCAGAGATGCCGTGTAACCCAGTAACTGTGCTGAGGGAGACAGTTAAAGTCCATGAAAAACGTAACAGGACGTCCTCCACTATAGCACTGTAGTAATAGGCCTGACGGGAGAGACAGAAAACAGGGAGAACACATCATCACACTGTAGTTAATATTCAGTCAGGGACTGGTACTGAAAGGATCAGACTACTCTCCCTGTGTGGAGGAATACCTTATGTGGGTAGACTATCTCCTCTCTCAGAAAGGTGTTCTCTCCTGCATTGCGGTCGAACAGGCCCCAGTCCATCTTCAGGTCCCAGACGAGTGTGTAACATGAACTGACCACCAAACAGCCGATATACAAGTAGAGGAAGATCTTGGCGTCATCGGGGGCTTCAACTAAGGAGGAGAGAGAGAGACGGGTGTGAGGTGCGACAGATCTGTAAGTTTAAAATTGATATGTCAATCAAAGATGTTTGTTTTCTAATAACTCAGAAATCTGTATTTTTCACTTAAAGTTACTGTGAGGAACTTTTATCTGGTTATGAAAGAATTTAATTCTGAAGCCTCCAAAATTAAAGAAGACCATTAGAGAAGATTAGCTATTTCTATATTCCATTCCATTATCCAAACCGCTTATCATGTTCAGGGTCGCGGGGAGCTGGAGCCGATCCCAGCTGACATTGGGCGAAGGCAGGGTACACCCTGGACAGGTCGCCAGTTCATCGCAGGGCACATTTAGAGACAGACGGGAGGAGGAGAGCTCTGCCACTGGCAGCAGCAGCTCCTCCTCCGACCAGGAGCATAGCCTCGCCTTGCAGCTCCCCGAAGGGAGACAAAATACCGACACCAGGCCGTATTGCAGGCCCCGCTCGAGGAAAGGGGCGCACAGGAGAACCAGAACCGGGACTGAACGGGGCAGACTGTCAGACCCTAATGCAGGAAAATTAGAGGTTTTCTAAAGGGAGTCTGGTGCTCAGAAACATTACCGCTTCTTTCCACAGGGACCGCCAAAATCAACACAAAAATGAAAGTTCCTCAGAGTAGCTTGTACAGAAGAGGAAAAGCTGCTTTAACCTATACTGTATATTCAGTGGCCAAACAGAAGCACTGACGCCCCACAGAGGAAATAAACAAGAACTGGATAAGACCCGTTTTCTTTAAAGAAATAACACGTTCCTGTCTGACTGTTTAGTATTTTTTTCTCATGGTCTTTGGCATAATTTCTAATAGCTAACTGGAATGAACATCCTGAAGAAAATTCTTTTTTTAGTTGTGACTGTGAATCTTGTTTTTCAGGCTTTAATTTAGTTTAGTTTTTATTTGTTTCGAGAGGGACAATGTACATTGATGAACACTTTAAATTAAAATGTAAATGCACCCAATTACAGCCGCAAGGTTGATTTCCATTGTCTGTCCCCCTGCCAGAATGTACAGGCTGAGTGTCCTAAAGGAAAAGGCCATGCCAAAATGCAATAGTAATAAACTAAAATCAATTACAGTCTGTAGCTGACAATACACAATAGTTTGATAATAAAAAGTTACCAATGGATAAAAAAGGAATCGCATATATATATAAAAGAAACTAGAAAAAAAAATATGGGTGGGGAGTATGACAGGACTTTTGTTGTAGTTTATCAAGGAAACAGGGAAACAGGGAGGAGGTGAAAACAGTGAAACAGTAGAAGTTAAGAACACAGGGAGACAGCTTACTAAATTATTGTTAGTAATAGAGGTCTGTTTGATACAAAGGCCTGGTGCCATCTGTAAGGAATATTCCAATAAAGGTGTATGTGTAAGCTTTGCCCTCTGTGCATTGAATACACCAAAGAAGTGTAGTGTCCATTCTACCTTTATGTGTGCTGTATAGGGCAGCAAAGGTGACAACAAAGAAGGAAGTGGAGTATTTCCCCGCGTTCACCAGGTGAGGGAATGCCCGTTTGGTGTCGCGGTAACGTCGGAGACACTGGACGAATCGGAACCAAGCAGGAAGACACTGGATCACCGCACGGATGCCGTAGGAGTAGGAGTTACACACATCTTTACCTGCAGAGAACGGCAGGCAAACGGTGTGGTTATGACACGGTCATCATTGGATCAGTCTTTACAGCCTTTAATTGTTCAGTCTCACTTTGACTGCTAATGAGTCCATCATGTTTTGTCCAGTCTAGTTCAAAACTGTAGAAACAGATCATATACTCCAGATCCATCAGAACCACACCAAGAGAGTTCAACTGGTCAGCCAGCCAGAAGTCTGCAAAGCCAACATGATGAAACGGAGCCGTCACCACCCGAAACTGTGAAAGAAAGGGACAGAGAGGACGGGGTCAGAGACTGAAGCATTCACTGGTAAGCTCTGTCAAGGTGGATTACGTCGCTGTTCTCCATTCACTCATTGATTTTACACTCAGTCCATTTGTATTTGCTCTGTATTTTGGGTGTTGTGATGGACTTGACCGGCATTTAAAGCTTTCTCAATGATGACTAAATCACACTTTGTAGTTCAGCACATTGATGGTGCCTGAAGACCTTAAAGATCCAGTGAAATGAAAAATACACCTTCTTAGTTTCACAGGAGTTGGGCTACAAATGTATGCCGACGATATGGTTTTATTTGTGGCTACTATTGCTGCAGCCAAACTAACAGACTGCTTGGGCAAGGTGGAACACTGGTTAGAAAAAAAAAAGAGTTTTTCCTCAATCACAAAGCGACAGTAGAGGATTTTAAGCATCTTGGAATTGTTTTGGAATCTCAGCTAATGTTTGACAAACACATAAAAAACATATGTTGAACAGTTAGGGCTAATCTCAAACCATTAGGCACATCAGTCACGGTTTACCAGTTAATACACCGCATTAAACCGATAACATCCGTTTACAACTAAGCTAACAAACCACAAAGATTTTATCATTTCAATATCAAAAGTATATTTTCTTCTCAGTTATGACAATTTCAACAATAACTCCAACTCCTCAGACTTCACCTCAAACTTAAACCATCTAGCTCCACCCCATTTTAAACTGCCATAACTAGACTTCACTATACTGCCACTAACACCAGAAGTCAGTGGCGGGCCGTGCATTTCATACCTGGGCCTTCACTGCTGTCCTGCAGCTGAAATACCATCTTATAACGCCACAGCTATTATTCATTTTTAAGGCTGTAACTATGTACATCTTCGTATTAAACCGTTCGGTACAAGTCGTTTGAATAATGCTAGAGCATTTAAAAAATGCAAAAGCCTAAATTCAGGAAAATATAATGTTCTCAGCTGGTCTGGCTGCGGGATCCACTGTCATTCCTTAATGACAAGCCGCGACCCAAAGAGATTATCATAGGATTTTACTTTCACAACTTGAACGTTGAACGTACTGCTCTGCAATGTCTTTCCTCGTCTCAGTCCCCTCTCTCATGGTGCATCTCACTCAGTCAGAATGCCCATATTTGATTGGCTGAGCTGCATCACGTGATGTGATTCACTACCCATCAGCCTCTGCTGGCTGTTAAGTTTCATTTCACGATAGTCACGTGCTCGCCCACTGACCAATCACAGCACACTCTGCACCTCGCGGCAAAGCTACACATGGACACTGAGCGGCATGTAATGCTGACGTCATTATAGGCTAGCTAGCAGGCTCTGATAGTCAAAGAATACGCCCAACATGTCAAACTAAAGATCTGATTGCTTGAACACTATGACAATCAACAATATCTTCTCCATTTACTTTAATCTGCACTGGCTGCAGGTGAGTGTGTGCAGGCCTGTGCCTCTGTTCTTACCTAGAGACACAGAGATGAGATCTGATTGGATAAAAGCTCTACCTAAAACAAGCTGCACTGGAAGCAGAGCAACTGAGGAAGACAGTAGCTGTGCAATGAGAAAATAAGATAATGGGAAAAATATTTTTAGAAATTATAATACATGTAGTGTATTTAAGAAAAATTATTAAATTATAAAATAGATATAGCTTTGTGATTCTGTTTAGGCCAGCAGAGAAGGCCTTGCAGGCCCTGACGGCCCGCCACTGCCAGAAGTACATCAGAAGGAAACTGCAGAGCTCCAAGACTTCCCTTTGCAGATTCTAAAACATTTTCTACAAGTCAAGTCTTGTAACCATGACACCAACCAGTCAATATTTATGTACTTGAGTCAATGCTAGAAACGTTTTATATTTTGTTTTATTTGTCTGTTTGAATGTTTTTTTATGTGTTGTTGTTAATGGATGGCGGTTTTGTGTTTGTAATTATTATAGGCACAACTTTGAATGATAATCTGAACTTAAATTGTATACGGCGACTTGTAGAACTAGCAGATATGTTACAAATTACAAATGATACATTAAGGTTTATTTTTGTGGAATAATTATATTTAAAAAGACTGTATTTAAAAATACACAAAATAATATCCGAGTTGTGATGTTCCAGTGAGCACTGTTGGATCAATAGTAAGGAAATGGACACTGCATTATATCACCCAGGCCCTGCTTAAACAAGCCCCTTCCTCTAAACTCAGCGTCAAAGCTGGAAGGAGACGTGTGATGTAAGCCAGTAACTATCCACTTTGAAGGAGCTGCAGACATCAGTGACTGATTGGAGCGCAGATGCACCAGTTAACCGTGTCAAGACCTTTGCATAAAACTGACCATCACTCAAATAAGAGCATATCAAAGAACGTCTGGAGTTTGCCATAGAGCCCGAGAGCTAAGATGTGGGACAAGGTTTTGTGGTCAGAGACCAAGATGCGCTATGTGTGACACAAACCTAACACGGCCCATGCCTAAACAAAAACCATGCCCACAATGAAGTATGGTGGTGGCTGTGGGGAAGCTTTTCCTCAGCAGGGACTGGGCATCTTGATAGAATTGGAGGAAGAATGGATGGAGAAAGTTACAGGGAGATACTGAAGGAGAACCTGCTTAGTCTGCTAAAAAACCAAAGCTTGGGAGAAAGTGCACCTTTCAGCAGGACAATGGCCCCACTGTAAGCACAAGGCCAAAGCAACAAAGGAACATTTAAACGACAAAAGGTGAATGTTCTACAAACAAAGATTTCAGTCCGATCCAGAATCTGTGGCACTATTTGAAAATTCCAAAAAGCGTCATCAATTGAACCTGATTAAGATGGAGCAAATATGCCATGATGGATGGAGAGAGATCCCTCCCTGACAGTGTGCCCTCTAGGGGGGTCCAGGGGCATGCTTCACTGGAAGAACATTTTGTATATTTCAAAGTTAAACGCATCAACTTTGCACTTTGAGAGCAAATTAAGAGGCTAGATCTAACAACAACTTTGTGCTCTTGTGAAGAATGTTGTGCTCTCGTGAAGAATTTTGTGCTCTCACTCTAGTAGTGTGAGAATGTAACTAAGTACATGTAGACTACTTAAGTACAACGTTGAGGTACTTTTACTTTACTTGAATATTTCCAATTTAGGTAATTTTATACTTCTACTACATTTCAGAGGGGAATATTGTACTTTCACTTTTAGCATATGTATTTGACATTGATAGTTACTAATTAGGCTTCTTCAGATTCAGATTCTTAATACAAAATATAAATGAACTAATAAACCATGATGTATTAATTCATAGTATATAACCTAATTATTAAACATATAAAGTAGTTCAAATGAGCTCCACTTTTACCAGCTGTAACATTGGTAATGAACACATTAATGCATCAATAATCATAATCCAGTGATAAAGGCCGACCGCGAACACATTATTTGAAATGTGACACTCTGCATAATAAGTATAACATTACTTTCGTTACTTTAAGTATATTTTTACGCTAATACTTTTGCACTTTTACATTTCGAATGCAGGACTATTATTTGTAACAGAGTATTTTTACACTGTGCTCTTGTAAATACTACAATCTTAAAAACATTGGTTGTATGGATGTGAATGGTGATGACACAGCAAAAAGCCACACTCACAAAGCATGACAAAACGAGACTGGGTCCGTGTTTCAAGATGGATCCGGTGCGTTGCCGACATCCCTGCAGACCACATACGGACTATGTCGCTCCCCGCGGGGAGACGGGGCACAGCTGCACTTAATTAATTAAGTTAATGGAAGCAGCTTGTCCAGGCGAGTGCTGCTGAAAGTCGGACACGGGTGGAGCCGTGAGAAAATTTCACACTCCGAGCCGAACTAGAGTCGCACCGCTACACAGGAAATGCTTTCTGTTCATTATGAAACTGTGGCGGGGCAAAGTTGTCTTTGGTGGGCCACCACAGTCTAGTTAATTAATGGGAAACACTCGGGTTGAATACCTATGCACGCAGCAGTTTTTAACTTCTTTTAAAAAGGTATGCTGAGAAAATTTTGGCTTAAAAAAAATGATGAGAATATGAGACTGCAATAAAAACACTGAATGGAAAACTTATGTCTCGGTATCATTTGTAATTCAAACAAACCTGATAACTTTTAAGGGGGTTGCATACTTTTGCAAGCCCCTGTATGTAGTGCTGAAACAATTCATCAATTATTTGGACATTTTAATTTAAATGTATTATGGACAAAAAAGGAATATGTATGTCTTATAGTTGTACTGCCTGCTGCTCAGCCAAAACACTCAACTTAAATGCAATATAGAGCCTAGAACGACATTAAAGATGAACAGTGGGGACAAATATTTCACAGAAAAGCAAATTGAAAGACTGTATCATTTGTAATTGAGTGATGTTACCAAGAGTTTGAGCAGCCAGAAGCGTGACTTGTAGTAGCAGGTCTTGAAGGGGTTGATGAGGAAGAGGAAGAAGAGGCCGTAGAGAGCAAGAGGGTTAGCCTGCATTGGTACCAGGATGCTATCACTGAAGAGACAGGACAGCAGGCTGACGCACCACAGCACCCCCAACAGACCTGCAATCTGCACACACATACACACACAGACAGACTAATTCAGCCAAAATATTCATCAGCATGAAAATACACTCGACAACTGATACAAATGCACATGGTTACTAAGTTATTTTTTCCATCTCATTTTGTGGGCCTGAAGCCATTTCTCCTATTTGTTTGACACAATGTGTGCATGTGTGTGCGTGGACCTCAAACAGATGTTGATGTGACAGGTTGTTTCTGGGGTTGAGTTCAAAAATGAGTACATGGTTCACTCCCGCCTGCCTCCAGCCGTAGGTGTTGATGCCTGGAAGATAAAAACAGTGGGACTGACTTCACATTTGTGGAGCTCAGGTGGAAGGTAAACGCATGTATTATTTGGGTACTAATAGACTTGCTTTCCTTCCTTCCTTCCTTGTCCTGAATTGAATGAACAGAAACTTGACTCCCAACTTAGCATCGTATCATGTTTGGGTGTGTGTGGGTATGCATACCTAACAGGAAGAGGAATTCTATTAACAGGAAGCCTCCTCTGTAGATCCTGACCATAGGCCAAACATCAGCACTACGGATCACCACAGCTCCTGGTGACAGGTAGAGAGACGTGGAAAAAGAGTGTATGATGTATGGACAGAAAGAGACAAGGAAAATGATAAAAGTGCTCAACCAGAGAAGGAGAGTGAGAACATGTACATCAGATCAATCAGTGACTTCTTTACAAGGCAGAAGCCCCATGGTAAACATACCATGGGGCTTCATGTTGAATCAAAATCATGAGATGTGGAGCAGATTGTTTAAGTCACCATATAATGCATGTGGTAAAAAACTCAAGTCACATAGTTTAAAGTAACTGCCAGTTTTAGAGTGACACCCCCTGTTGTTTCTTTTAGATGTGCCGCTGTGTTTAAGGACAGCTTCATGCATTCATATCTTCAGCAGATAAAAAAAGAACATGGTTCACCTTTAAATGTATGTCTACTGCGATACTGTTGTGCAGACTAAAGATTTAAGATGCATTTATTTTGATCAGTTAGAGATTTCAAGAAGAATTGTTGTTAATATTAACAGATACAACTTATACAAAGTGATTTCATTAAGTGCAACACTACTTTAGTAATATACCACCTGTCTTTATGTGTAGAACGCTTCTTTTCTACATTTTGTTACAGTACTTTTTGAAGGGCCTGGATTACCTTTCTGTTTATCTTAAGACTCGACACATTTCTACATTTACGCTTGAGTACACACTTATCTCTCTGTCCTTCTATATGTTGACATTTGGTGGTATAGTATATTGTAAAGTTTGTTTTCCTTATTAGCATTAAATTATGAGCCTATGAGTGCATTTTAAACCAAGCCGTGTTGTTTCCACATCACATGCTGCTGTTACAAACTGTAGGGGAGAGGCTGACTTTTATTTGCACAATTCAAACAAATGGAAAGTAATACGCAGACACTTTTATTGTTTTATTGTCATTTTATTTATTTATTTAATTTCTTCTTATTGTTTCATCTATTGTACTGTTTTATCAGTGTTTCCGTTTGACCTTAGTTTGTCTTGCTTTGGTTGAGCCTCACTGTTGGGCTTTCTGTAGTTACATTGCCTTGCTTTTTCTCTGTCGGTCAAAGCTCTTTGTCAAGTCTGTTTTTAAAGGTGCTATAATTAAAGTTATTATTAATTTAGTTTAAAAATGGAAAAAAGAATATTTCTTCATCCAACTTAGAAATATGAAACAATATCCTCAATGCAAAAGACATAAATAGGTTATGAAACTTTTAAAAAGTAATACAAAATACACCTAATTTTTACCCTGAAACTACAGTGTGTTCACTGCCAAGTACTGTATATCTCTGGTCCAGACACTCTGGACAGGAACTGTAGGGGCAGGCTCTGATTGGCTAGTACTCGCTGGTTGGGCTGGTTAGGTTTAGGCATGAGGAGTGAGATTGGTGAGGAAAGAATATCAGGGTAAGCCAATCAGAGGCAGAGTCATGCCGTCACCATACTGACTGTTATTGTCCAGGAAGTAAAAACTGAGTCACTAAATGATTAAAGGTTTCAGACCTATATTCAGAGCAATATTCTGAGATGCACAGCTTATTTAATAATTGTTTGAGATTTGTATGTGTGTGTATGTGTGCGTTACCTGTAATGACCACAGTGACTAGTAAGACAAGGAATACTCCGCAGTACAGCCCGACTCGAAAGGTAGTCCACGCAGGAGCAGGCTGCAGGCAGACAGACACAAAACATTAACAAAACCCTGTCACTCTATAATATTGATAACAATACCACCGTCTTATATATAATATACCAGGGGTTATTCAAAATAATGTCAAATAACTGGGCCGTCCTTCAACATTAATGTGCTTCTCTGAGCTTGTTGTTCAGTACACAAACAAATAAGTAAACAATCAAACTTATAATGAAACTACACTTACAACTTATTCTTAATGTAGATGTTATACAAGTGATGAAAAAATAACATCAGTAAAGTAAAATCATAGAGATGTAACATTGTCCATTTGTGTGGCTAATGTTATCATTGTATTGTCATATAGACCATTATATTACATCATTGGCTTAATAATGTCGTATTTGAGGGCTGGAACATTTAGAGATTGTGTTTTTTATTTGGTGATATCATTAAGTGTGTGTGAGAGTGACCTGTGCAGCTCCCAGGGGAGGAACCCTCAGCCTCTTCATGGCCCTCTGCCTGTCACCACCTTCCAACTCTGTAGTGACCAACGCCTGAAAGACACACACAGAGAATTTTGAATATTGATCTCTTCCTAATTGATAACAACTGATGATAGTGATGGCTGTGTTTCTTGAAGTGTTTCTCACCAACCTGCTTAAGCAATACTGTAAGCAATAATGTACTTAACTATGGAATGCTGAGAATGTTTAAATGAATATCTATACATATATGTGAGCACCTCGGTCTCAGAGATGAGCTGAGTGATTTTCTTGCATGTGTAAAATGGAGCCACTTCAACATGGGCCACCCTCCAGTCGGCCCCCCTCGACGTCTCCAGAATCTTATCATGCTTCTTCAGGATCTTCCTGAAACCTGTGAAGTTCAGGTTCTACAGAGACACAGACAGGGAGGGAGAGGGGAGGAGAGGGAGGGAGAGGTGTTTAATGAAAGAATTAAAAGCATATATTTGACTTTAAACAGTGACAATGTTTACTGAGGTAATAACTCAAGTGAGAAGTAGAGTCATTTTCTCGTAGACTTCTACAACCAGACTTCTTTTTGCAACCAGGGGTTGCCTCCTGCTGGTCAGTTGAGAGAATGCAAGTTTTAAGACACTTCCGTTTCTGCTTCACTCTGAGTAAAGCAGAAAAAGTGCAGACTGAAAGGGCAATATATCCCCTATGTGTGTATATATCAGTGGCGGGCCGTCAGGGCCTGCAAGGCCTTCTCTGCTGGCCTAAACAGAATCACAAAGCTATATCTATTTTATAATTTCATAATTTTTCTGAAATACACTACATGTATTATAATTCATATAAATATTTTTCCCATTATCCTATGTTCTCATTGCACAGCTACTGTCTTCCTCAGTTGCTCTGCTTCCAGTGCAGCTTGTTTTAAATAGAGCTTTTATCCAATCAGATTTCACCTCTGTGTCTCTAGGTAAGAACAGAGGCACAGGCCTGCAGACGGAGGCCTGCATCCATGTGCAGTTTAAGTGAACGGGGACGATATTGTTGATTGTAATATTCTTCAACCAATCAGATCTTTAGTTTGACATGTTGGGCATATTCTTTGACGTATCAGAGCCTGCTCGCTGGCCTATAATGACGTCAGCATTAGTTCAGCTCAGTGTCTGCCGCGAGGTGCAGAGTGCGCTGTGATTGGTCAGTGGGCGAGCACGTGACTATCGTGAAACGAAATTTAACAGCAGAGGCATGTCGGGTAGTGAATCGCATCACGTGATGCAGCTCAGCCAATCAAATATGGGTATTCTGATTGAATGCAATGCATTCAATCAGACCCATTCAATCAGACCCATGTATGTGTATGTATATATGTGTATGTATATGTGTGTATGTATATATGTGTGTGTAAAAACCCACCATCATCCCTTAATGACAAGTCGCGGCCCAAAGAGATCGTCTTATGATTTTACTTTCACAACTTGAGCATTGTACATACTGCTCTGCAGTGTCTTTCCTCGTTTCAGCCCCCTGGGTCATGGATACATATATATACATACATATACATACATATATATATATACATACATATACATACATATATATATATACATATATATATACATATATATATATATACATATATATATACATACATATATATACATATATATATACATACATATATATACATATATATATACATATATATATATATACATACATATATATATATACATACATATATATACATATATATATATATACATACATATATATACATACATACATATATATACATATATATAT
>NW_022280159.1:168212-190143 GCF_004355925.1 Anarrhichthys ocellatus | reverse complement strand
ATACATACATACATACATACATACATACATACATACATATATATATATATATACATATACATATATATACATATAGATACACACACACACACACACACACATACATATACACATATATATATACACACATACATACATATACACATATATATACATATATATATATACATATACACACCAACTGGCTGATTTCCAGTTCTTGTTTTATATTTGTGAAATAAACTAATAAAACTAAATAAATGGTCTTCATTAGGGGTGTCACAATTTTTGAGAGAAAAATAACACTGGGAGCTCCACATCGCTGATCCTGCTTTTGACTTCGAAGGTTGAAATCGAAAGCTCATTTCGATCGATTTTAGAATTACAACTTCAGACCTTTGTGTTTTCTTTGTGTGCACATCTACTGTCAGATGAAGTTTGAGTGTGTGAATAATATGCACCTGGTAGTTCTGCAGCAGTATGAGGCTGAGGTAGAACTCGGAGAAGGCCAGCTGCAGGTCCTTTATGTTTCTGTGTTTGCATCGCTCCTGCTGCGACAGGGCGAACACAGTCTTCCTCTTCCTCAGGCTCCGCCCGTTAGCCCAGCTCTCCCTCTGGGCGTCCAACGATGACTGCAGCTCGTTCTGCAGCGTGGCGAATCGCCGCTGAGCCTCAGCCAGCTTTTCTGGAGGAAAAGAGACAAAGGCGAGGTCAAAGAAAGAAAGCCTCTGAGGATAATGAGCACAACGAACTGTCAGAGCTACATCTAAATGAGTGATAACTAGCTCTAACGTCGATGACTGTGAGTGCATAGAGCAGTGGTGGTAGTTGTAGTCATTACCAGAGTAGAAGGTGTTGATCTTGGCCAGCTCTTTTTCACATGCCTGGAAGAACTTCTCCTCAAACTTGGCATAGTACCTCTTAACTGTATCCTCATCTGTGACTGCAAGAAGATAGGAGTTGTTAGATTAGTGACCCTTCATGAACAGAGTGAAGACTCTTTGTCTCAGGACATTGATTAAACCACCTGAATGCAGATCAAAAATGAAGAGAAGGGAATAAAGGACAGCAAAGGCAGAACAAAAGACAAATGGGGATGGAAGAGTGTGTGAATGTAGAATTCCATGTTTTGTGCATCAAAGCCCCGTAATGTCCTGCTCTGACCAGCAGGAGGAGCAGTGAGACAGCAGCCGGGCGTCCATCTCGGACAACAGTCTTCAAAAGCTCGGTTCTGTTGTTTCTATGAACAGTTGAATTTGAACCCTCATCTTAGGACTGGAATGTTCATCCTTCTAATGTATACAGATCAAAAGTAATGCAGTTCACATACGACCTTTTTATAAAGAACTGTAAATACTACACTGTGTGTTTTTCATTGACTACAGCCACATAATATAGTCTGGAGATGCCAACACATAAAATGTCAACTTCTTTGCACATGATTTGTTATCCTGACATAGAAGCAGCGGTTGGATCGTGTCCTTGAGCGTGAGCCGGAACCCGGGCGCTTTACAGCAGCCCACTGCTCCTAAAATGGTTAGGATGGGATACATGCAGAGGTCACATTTCATGGATGTACATGATGATTCATATAAAGATGAAGTTTAATGACCCAAAAAGATGGCTTTAGACTGTGTTACAACAACAAGTGTGTATGCTTACTGCACGTCACACTGTGTTGCAATCTATATCAGACTGTATGGCAGTTTGAGCTTTTCACACTGTACAATCAATGCGTGGTGAATTGTGTTGCACCAATGTTGCTACATTAGCTTCACTAATTTACTCTCTTGCTTTGAAATACAGCAATACATAAAAACAAGCCTTGGCCATAGTGCTGCTATTTTGTTTCACCTCCATCATTTTAGTTAGTGTGTTGTTTTTCTCACCAGCCAGTATCGTATTCCGATTGGTTGGTGTTTGTAGCAGCCTCACATTGTGAGAATTCATCAGAAATATTGCAACAGGCTGTCTTTGGTCACCACAGCTCCAAATGGGCTTTTGGTGGATGTGTCCCACTGCATCTAGGACCATGTTTCTCTCATGATTGGTCATTTTCATCTCAGACAGACCAGAATTGCGCAGTGTAAAGGGGCCTTTAGTGGGATACTTGAAAATAAGGAAGCCGTCACCTCTATCTACTATAACCGGTAAAAAAAGGTTTTCTGTGAGATATATATTATTATCATGCAGTCAGATCCAGACAAAAGAGCAGACAGTAATGCTCTCTCTCTGTGATGTTACCTGATCGGTATCAAATCAATAAGTAGTACACTGCTGCACAATGGTCCTGTTGTGTGTCTTCTTTACAGCTTCTTCACTTATAGACAAACAATCTGAAGTTCATAAGAAAAAAAGTCAGTTAAGACAAAACATTTTTTGAAGCTAATCTTTTGAAAAATGCACAGGGTCGGTCAAGTTCTCCATGTTTTAAGATTGTTTTCCAAAACTGTTACAGCAAGTGATGTGACAGCATTTTTTTTTCTCACTTTGTTTTGGAGAATTATGATGATATCAATGTTATATTTACTTGTATTCCAAATACCATGTAAGAAAGTTGAATTCATGTTCCTCCCATTAAGTCAAATGTTGTTTATACAGTTTTACCAGACCAGAGTCCTGTAATTTCCTTTGAAAAGGTCCAACCACTAACTTGTACCCACTGTCACGTCAACAACAAGCAAACAGCAGACCAGGCAGGTGGCTTTGAGTCAGACTCTGTCAACTCAGTGATTCACTGAGTTTCAGACTGGCTGCTTTTAGACAAGACACCAAATTAACTAAATTGGAGTGTCCCAACCGCTACACCCCTCACTCCCCCCCACACCCTCTCTCCCTCCAGCGCACAAACAGCCACCACGGTCAGACTACAGTAATCTCCTTATCCTTTTTTGGCCTTATTCGGCTCTTTTCTCTCCGTGTCTCGGCTCATGTCATCATGATTATTATCATTATTATCATTATGACATGTCTGTCTCTCGGTAATAGGCTATACTTTCCATTTGACAATTGATGTTTTTTAGCTGTATTATTTAGCAACACCCTGCTTTACTCTCACACAGTTACACATATTCACACAGCCAGCCGGTAAACAGCCACCAGGGCTCACTTGAACTGTTTACTAGTTTGAGGGACAGCACTACAATAGATTTGTTCATTTCTCCAGGTTTTGAGATCTCTGCATCCACTCCAATAGAATAGACATACATGGAATCTCATGTGTGGTATTTAAAGTGACCTTTAAAGTGATGCATAGAACATGCAGTCAACATTATATTTGGACCCATTGGTTCTGTGGAAAGTAGTTCCAGATAATATTGATCACAGTGGAAATTTCAGAGATGGAAATTTCTAGGTCTTGCCCCTGAAAATCGATGAGTCGAATGATCCTTTGGCGACCCCTCGGTCGACTTCCTATTCTACAAATCGACACAGAAACACACTGAGGACCGTTGGCCCGGGTCAGACAGTGGTGCCTGGAGCAGGAGGTCGTGTTCCCCCGACCAGGGATAGAGGGCACCACGACCCCAGGAAGCCACGAGGGGTGCTTTGAAGCTCATGCCTAGAGCCACAAGGCCCCCTTCACCAGGGCCCTACCAAGCCCCCGCACGCACACATGCACACAATGAGAAACTGTCCATGAGCTATAAAAGAGGGTGTGCCTTAAGTACAGGAAGCAGTGCTAAGCCTCCCAAATAAAAGAGAAACTTTACATTTAATTAATCAACTTAATGTGCGTCTATAATCCTGTAGTTCAGACAATCACGTTAGTTAGTTCAGTATCAGTTTATATAGCCTACTCCTCTAAACCCTGCATCACCAACTGCAGGATCATTTGGCCAAACTCAGTATGCTCACACACTGAAGCTGGTCGCAACCAAATGCTACTAAGTCGATACATCAGGAACAAAAGTCCGCCCGCCTAAGTCTGCTCCCCGCGTATTTCAGAGAAGTCACAGAAGAATTCCTAAAATAAAGTGAAGGGGAAAAAAACAATGGGCGTCAGTGTTGGCACAAACAGTCAGGTGGATTTAGTCATTAGCCAGAAGATGAGAATGGAACAACCTGTGAATCACAATAAATAGCAACATGTGACTGTAGACTTCTGTATAGAACATAGAGACATTTATAGGGATTATGTTGGACTCATTGGCCATGCTGCAAATTAGTCAGCACAGTTATTTAAATTCATCCTGAAGGGAACATGAATGCCTGTACCATATTTAATGGCAATCAATTCAATAGTCGTTGAGACATTTCACTCAGAAGCCCAAATGTCAAACTCCTGAGGGCTAGAAAAGTCAGAGCAGATAGCGCGGCTAAACCATGGAAATGGAATGATACTGGGAGTCTTTGAATTTGAAGAGCACTCCCAACTTCACACTTACTGTATACACAAATGACCAGATCAGATTGTCTATCTGTGTCTCGGTACTTCCTAGCTTTACTTCCACCTTCAGATGTTCTCTAAAGCGACCTCAAATTGAAATGTTCACAGTGAGGGACAATCACTGAAGCAGAATCCCATCACGTGTCTATTTGAAGCCTTTTCTCTGCAACAAGCAATTCTGCTGCTCGTTAGATGTGTGTGTGTGTGTGTGTGTGTGTGTGTGTGTGTGTGTGTGTGTGTAAAGAGACAGAGGGAGTGGGCGGGGCTGGGTACTGTCCTGTATACACCAAGTTCAGCAGCACACAGCTTCTGGTCAGCTACAAGTAGAATCTCATTCAGTGGGAAACACTGATGTGTGTGCAGATTGATAGAAAACTACAATGTTGTTTCCACGGTGTAAAAAATGGCCAGCAACTAATACTAAAGATTCAAAATATTGAGACGATTCCAGGTTTTAACTGGGACTTGTAATAATATTCAGACTCCGTGGTGGGCCGTCAGGGCCAGCACGGCCTTCTCTGCAGAATCACAAAGTTACAGCTATTTTATAATTTAATAATTTTTCTTAAATGCACTACATTATTACATTAATACATTATAATTAGGGTTGGGCAAGTTAACACGTTATTATCGCGTTAATGCATTACTTAATTAACGCCGACAATGATGTTATCGCGCGTTAACGCGGTTTTGTTTTATTATTATTTTGAAAGTCCGTTGCTCACTGGCAGCGGTGGAGCTTCGTGGGACTACGTTGGATGCAGCGTGTGGGAGAAGTATAGATAAACAGAAGCAAGACAAGCTAACAAATGCTACAGAGAAGTGGATACAAACTGCAGCCGGTTAGTGTTGTGGAAGATGTCGGTCTGAGGAACGTTCTCAAGGTGCGCTCGTGTCACGTTTGGTGTGAACGCACCTTTAGGATCGCAACGAATGACGACACGTATGAGCCTCAAGACGCACCATCACAAGAAGAATACACGAGTTGTATGAAAAGGAGAGGACTACAAAAGCGACGGCATTACAACGAGCACCAGCTGTTGCTCTCACTGGAGACTACTGGACATCGCTGGGTAACCATCATCATCTCGGAGTTACAGCATTATATTGATGAACAGTAGAGCTGCATTCACATGCTCAGACTGTCATGAAAACAGAAGACAAATAATAATAACAAATAATAACCTTAGCTGTGGCGCTATGAGGTTATTAGGAGATGGTTCAGCTGCAGGACAGCAGTCCTGCAGTGCGGCTGATCGTGATGTTCTCAGCTTACAGTCTGTTACGTCATATTTGAATTGCAAATAGGCCCCTTTAGTGGTGAAACTCTTTTGCCAACTTTTGCCAAAATAAGATGAAAGGAGAGATACCAGGAAAAAACGTATTGTGCTGGTCACGCTGCTTTGTGAGTGTGTTGGGGCACATAGAGGTCTGTCATTACATGATGACAAATAACTGCTTTTAGGACTTCTTTAGACTTTCTGAGGCCTTACATTTTGGTCATACTGAGGCTGTTGTTAGTGTATTTATACAAAGACACATAAGTACAGTCAAACTACTTCAGGTCCCCGACTACAACATTCTGACATTTTGAGCAGAAATTCATTGCTTCTCAGCAAACCTATTGTGGAAACTGTTTTTGAGACGTCGCATATTAAATAACGATGGGCAAAATGACCTCAATTTTATATCGGGTTTTTTTGTTGGAGCGACAGAATTATAACACGGTATTACAAATTTGAATGGGATACTCCACTCAAAACATGATTCAACCAATGTTCACTCTATTGGCAATGTAAGGGAACATATTTTAAGAAAGCAAAAAAATATCTCAAAAAAGGGATGTTTATGGACTCCTAATAGAGTATTCTTTCACATATTTACTGTTTGTTCACCTCTCTAAGGTAAACAAAAGCTGATATAACTTTTTCAGATCTTCACCCACATGTAGAAAGAGTTTGAAAACATGCAGCGTAGACACTGTTGGACCGGTACAGTACAAAAGACACAAGGCCGGTGAGTATAGTTTGTATGAACTATGTGGGAGTAACTTACTTCATCCTGTGTTATATTTCCCTTGTCCGTGTTTAACATTATCAGATATAAATTTGTTTGCGTGTGAAAATGGACGCTGGCGTGACAGCTTGTGAAAAACGTCAATTAGGTGTGTGTCACGGTCAATGTTTGTGAGTTGGCAGCCCTCAAACATGTACAGCAGAGAATTACATGTAAAGCTCAAATTGTCCGTGCACTATTGTGCATAATGCACGTGGTATTTCGAGTCCTGTTAAACCAAACAAGCAGAGTCGGTGGTGTCTGGCTATGGAGAAACAAATCGTGTTCATTCTTTGCGAACTACTTGTTATTTGCAAACAAGTATGTGGCTCTTACAGCGCTGAACATCCAATGATAATTCTTAGTCTTCTCTGTTGTCTCCAAACATCACAGCTAATGAATGTAAAGTGAAGGACGGAGCTGTGCTGCACCACCAGGAAGGAGTCACGGACCGCTCCACGTTTAATGTGGAAATGACAGCGCCACTTGAGCTGAGGAATGGTTTTCACTAAATTGTAAGCTCACAGGATTTACTGGGCTGCAAAAACACCTTTAAGTCATTAAAAGAACACACATTCATAGGGCTCCTGCTAATTTGCTTGTCCATTGCAACTTCCATTTTTAAGAGGTCGTCAGCCACCTAATGATAGAGCAGACCTTACTGTGTGTGTGTGTGTGTAGATAATACCTTCAATAGATGGGGCCTGGTCCTGAGCAGCATACAGCATCTCTTTGAAAGCCTGCAGACATAACAGGAGAGAAATTATCAAATAATGATACATTGACATGAAATTAGATGAAATATTCATCTTGTGAAACGTGGTTGAAAAGGCGAGTACTATTCAGTGCACCATCCGTTAGTCCTGTTTGACGTTGGACAGCCTGCACTCAAAACATGCCTGCAATGGGGCAGACTGTGCAGGAGATGCTCTTCTTGCTTTGGTTGTCAGTAGTGTTGTAGTCTGGGACCGTTTCACTTTGTTGCCCCTTTTCCGCAGCAGGAACCTTCCCCACAAACTAGAACCCTTTTGAGGAAGGTATGGCCTTTGATCGGCAGGGAGCCGGGTCATTTCTCGGGGACATTTTAACCCAGTTCACTGCGATTGCTCTGAGCAGCACACATGGGCATTCATCAAGATATACTGTATTTTAGTTATATTCCTTGCTATTCCCCTGATTGTCTGAATAAGTCGCTAAATATGTTGCTAGTTGCTTTTAATATCTTTTAAGATATTTCTAAGAAATTAAGTCCCTAAGTAAAATCACCAA
The DNA here is from genome assembly GCF_004355925.1 of Anarrhichthys ocellatus. NCBI lineage: Eukaryota > Metazoa > Chordata > Actinopteri > Perciformes > Anarhichadidae > Anarrhichthys > Anarrhichthys ocellatus. Next base: position 182,450 of record NW_022280159.1, on the reverse strand, counting down.
GTTGGCAGCACTGGTTAACTCGCCGCTGACGTCAACGACAAGGTTGGCCCAGGCTAACTTACGATGGACTGACCTTTAAGGTGCACCAGCTATTTTCATTTTAGTTTATTCTCATTGCATACTTCATAAGCTGGTGATCTTTACAGACCCACACCGTCTGGACAAACACTGCAAAAACAATAGATGTTGCCATTTTTTGACAATGATGTTGTCGACGTGTTGACATTGCACAGAAGCATTCGCATAATGTTGCCTTTGTTGCTCTCCCTCCATCCTGTAATAATGCAGTGCTCATGGTGCAGGCTCGCTGTGAGTGAATGTGCAGTGTGTAGTACGGCTTGTCTCTGCTGTAGACAACAGTCATTCAGTCTCAGTGAGTACTAGAAGGAGAGCAGGACAGTCCTCCTCTTTCATACTCACTCGCTCAAGGGTTAGATAGTAGAAGTCAGTCAGTCCCTATTTCAGAATGCCAAAAGAGCACAAGACCACAATGGCCTCACTGTGTGCCAGACTGCGCCCCCCCCCCCCCCCCCATCAAAGGGCGGCAGAGCTGGCTTCTGCAGCAAACAGCAGAGCAAGTCAAGGTCATGCTATAGCCCACACAGCCAGCCTATACTCACTGTTTAAGCAGTGCAGCCACGACAACAGTGTAAACAACACCACTGACAACAAACAGCAAAACACAGGAAAGATGTACAGCAAAAGCAATAAGGAAGTAAGATGACTCCCATTCTATAGTGAGCCTGCCAATAGCCAACATTTAGAGTTACAATTAGTTGACTTTGTATCATTTCCTAGATCACCTAAGACTACAATCAGACTTATAAACAGAAGAGCAAAGGGCCGTGTTAAGTGTGTTATTCCTGAGACAAACTTCAGAAACTAAGTTTACCCAAACACAGAGAGAATCTTGCAGATACATCATGTGATGCATGTTTGTGTGGTTACAACAGATCGCTGTGGTTCTATTGACTGCCTATATATAGGAGAGCTCAAATTTGAGAACTGAATTCAGGATCAATACAAAACGGTTTAGTACTGTAACCTGAGAGATCAAGCCCTCAGCAGAGGAGATAGAGGACTATTAAATACTGAGAGGAATATAGTGTATCCTTGTGGCTCTTCGCATGCTCCTCTTCTCACCAATATCAATATCACCTCCTTTTTTCTAAAGTCAACAGTCAGCTCCTTGGCTGTACCGACATTGAGCAGTAGGTTGTTGATATCCTCTCTATATGAAGTCTCATTGATGTTTGTAATCCAACCGTTGACTCTAGTGTCATCTGCTCACAACAGAGTTCTCTTCATGTTTGGGGTAGCAGTCGTGGGGGTACAGCATGAACAGGAGGGGGCTGAGCACACGGCCATGGGGGGCTCCAGTGTTCAACACTAGAGTGGAGGAGGTTTGTGAGGAAGTCTAATGACCAGTTGCAGAGTGAGGTACTCACGTCCAGAGTGCTAAATGTTCAGTTTCATGGAGGAGAACTTGTTGAAGGCTGAGCTGAAATCAACTAACAACCGTCTGATGTAGGTGTTGTTATTTTCCAGATGAGTGAGTGCTGTGTACTGGAGGTTGTTCTCTTAAATCCTGTTGCTGGTTTGGAGTCTAACTTCATCCTTCACATGTTCCAGCGACATTAGCTCGGAGCAGGCTGGGTAGTGGGATGACCTCGTGTTCTGGCTGATTTTGTGGGCAGTGATTGTCTCAAGATCCGCTGCACCTAATCCAATCCTCGTACTTTCTTTTCCAATGTGTAGAAGTGTATTTTTTTATTATAAATATAGCTCTTTCTAATTTGAAAATAAAAGTGTTTTACTCTCAATGGGAACCAGACGAATCAGGCTTTGCTTTAGCAGCTACAACAGAGAGCTCCACATAAGCTACAACCGTCTTTTGGTTTTTCTAATATGCCTCAATGGTGCTCCTCTGTACAGTCTGTACAATCAAACATGCCCCATATTAGATAAACGTTTGTGATTGGATGTCAGATCTCAAGTAGCTGGAAATCTGACCACAGCTGAGGAAGTTAAAACATGAGCTGGCAGATTTGTCTGGTTCCCCTGCAAATCATTACTGTCCTAAGTCACAAGGAGGCTGTGGAGCGAGTGTGAGTGTAGGCTAAAGCGATATGAAGGGTCGGAAGACTAAAAAGGCGCTGTATAAATGAAAGTCCATTCACCACTTACAACTGAACTGGAGTGGAATGTTGACTGCAGACAGGTTCATGCTCGATTTAAAGCGTTTGATCGTGCACAGCCGACATTTTGTAACTTGGCCCGCAGACTTTTTTTATTTAGTCAAATGTTGATTTGGAAGGTCTTGTGCTTTTAAAGTATTTCAAAAAATAATTCAAATCTAAAAAATAAAATAATAATTTTACTGAGTTATTAGTTTTCATCAGTATTTGTGGCAATCATGCATGTCTATATTGAAACTCTAGTGAAAATGTAATGTTGCTGGTATGATGTGAATATCTCTGGTGATGGGAATGAGGCCAACATTGAACTGCCAAAAACTGCATTTCTCTGAATGGCAACTTGAGGCTGGCTCCAAAAGTGATCAATCTCAATGAACCCGTGTTAAAAATACCAACATAAAGCAGAAATAAACATGTTTACAGCCTTGTACGAGGAACGGTTTTGGTCTCTATAGCTCATTTGCTTGTTCACAACAACGGTATGGGGGGAAATGTGTATACATGTCAGCCATTTAAATTATATTCAAGCTTAAAATTAGGCATAACTAAGGGCGTGGCAGCTTAAATTGACAGGTGGGTGCCGTAGCATGTCGCTAACTGCTAGCTGTCTCCTCTTCTGCATCAACTGGTCCCACTTCAGCTCCACGGACAATCCATCTCTTGCCCATATTTGTGCCAACTGCCAGAGCATCCCTTTTTAGCTTGGTAATGGCTCCTCAGAAGCCTATGACGTCACAGAGACTATGTCCATATTTTATATCGTCTAAGGTATCAACAGATCATTTTCACTGACTAATTTTGCTGAACATCGCTCGTCAAGTGGAAAAAAAGCTCTAGATGAGCCGCGGCCGAGCCGTGCCTGAGCCAATAGCGGTTACACTTTTCAAAACTCGACACAGACAGAGCTCGCTGCAATATTTTTATGTGAAATGCAAAGCAGGCCAGGGCAACACGTAAGACACACAGGACAGCGTTTTCCCGCTACGCCTTGGTGACAGACTGTAGTCTCACATAGCCAGACCTAGCATCTCCACAGCTCTGTGTCAGCGCAAAAGAAATGTCTCCATCAGTTATCATTCTACTATAGGGACAAAAACACTCGCTTGTTTGTTTTTCTTTTTAACCAATCACAATTGTATTGGGCGAGGCCAAAGAATGCAGCAACAGGGCCTTTGCTAGATAGTTCAGAAATAGCAGAAGGGGAGCTAAACGGCTAGTGAGGTGCACGGCTAATGGCAGGCTTACACTCACAGTCCACATCCGGTGAGTCAGACTAGACAGACTATGACAGGCTGGAGGGTTATAGGGATGGGTGGGGTTGTATTTTGTGTGGTGTGCAAAATGTTCTAAATGAAAAACACTGTTGGAATTGACAAATTTGGACTTTTAGTGAAAAGTGAAACTACATTGTTGTTATATCAGAGCGAGTAAAGTACTGAAAAAAGGTACCTTTCATCAGAGTTCCAGAACCGGTTCAAATGTGAACGCTACTCAACCCTATTCCCTTAAAAGCTTGTTCTGTTGATCTGAGAATAATGAAAAATAGTTATGTTGCTCCTCATGTCTAAATACAGCCAGACAGAACATGGTCTCTTTAAAGCTGACAATAATTCATGGTGACAGAGTGCTTTGTTTTCCAATCTGATGCCATGCTATCATCAGCAGCAAACACACACACACATCTGGGTGATAACTGCAGAACTTCATGCTTTCCCACACTTCTCCTGAGACGTGTTTGTGTGTGAATGCGTCTATGTGTGTGTGGTCAGTAGGCTCAGCATGTGCTAAGGCGCAAGTTTCCAAAACAAAACACACGCAGCTCAACAGGAAGGAGGGCAGCTCTGCTTATCCTCACAGATTACCCTACTTCTGTCCTTTTCCCTTCTCCACCTCTCTCACACTCCCTCTCTAATGTCTGAGCCTCTTGCTGGCCTGCTGGAACTCAGCTGAGGGCATTTTCTACCTCTTCCTTGATCCCGACTCCTGACGTGTGGCCATCACCTCAGGCACTGTTGCACCAAGAACGTTGACCACAAATCTGTGTGTGTGTGTGTGTGTGTGTGTGTGTGTGTGTGTGTGTGTGTTAGAGGTGTTCTCATCTTTGTTTACTTTATCATCTCCTTCTAATGTTTTCCTCATTAGGGGCCTATTGTTCTTAAAATGATTATCATAATTATTTATTGTTCATATTTTATGTCTTTGATCGTCAAACATGAGGTGTTTGGGCCACTCTGATTCTTGAACAACACTCCTTTAGATGATATGCGTAATGCAAAGCTGTGAAGCTTTTGCAGGGAGCTGTGATACCGCCTTAATAACAATGAAAAACAAAGCTGTTTTTGAGGCGTTAGGGCTGCTTGGAAACAAATAAAATGATAAAATGTGTAACCTGATATGTTTTCATCCTTCAGTGTGGCATAGGGCCGATCTCTTTTTGACATAGCATCCCACGCGGTAAGTTTCACCTAGAATTACGATATTTTGTTGCCACATGTAGACTATAAAATACGTTTCTTGGAGCCATGCTCTAAACCCAACAGGAAGTCAATTTTAAATGTGAGAATTTTTCGTGTATTTTGTCAATTTCCAGGCGCTGTATTCCGACTCCTACTGGGGTATTAATCAAAACGACTTCAAAATGGGTCAGTGAAATCTGAAGACATTTGCGATGAAAAGAAGATTTTTTTATGAAACGGCGTTGCCGTGCCGTAGCAAAGAATTGATATGACTCGCCATTAATCAACAAGCTGTTTGAACTTATCTGTACTTATATATTTACCACAAACACGACATGCTTCATGCCAATAGTGACTCATAGTTATAGCACCATCAACTGGCATCAGGAAGTCAGTGTTATATGACAAACATCACCCAAAATCTAAAATGTGTGTTCTACACTTGATATACAGCAACATACTGCATGTTTAGCGTATGTTCTCTTACGCCACATAGTGGACTCAAGAAATGGTGCTCAAGTCATTTCCAGCGCCTGGCACTCCACACAGGAAATACTGTGTAACACTGACTATAAACCTCTTGTTGTACGAGTACCAAGAAGACAAATTGTAGGCGTGTATGTGGAATGTAGGCAAAACCATTTACATATTTAAATATTAACTTTTTACTGTATCAGACCTCCCCTGCACTTTATTTGACCTTGATGACGCTAATACAGGCGCACGCGCGCACACGCACGCACAATTAGCAAGACCAGCTGAGCTTTTTTTTTTTTTTTTTTGGACAGTAGCTTAGGTTACAAAGTATACATTCGCACCAGCAGTTTTTCAAAATTGGGTAACTTTGTACAATTTGGGAGTGTACGTGTATCAATACAATATCGGCACGCAAAATATCGCGATACTATGCTGTATCGATTTTTTCCCCCACCCCTAACAGCATGCAAGTTAATAAGTAACACACTCGCATTTATTTGGCACCACAGTGGCCTCCAACAAAGCCGCAACAAACGATGCACCAAAATTATTTTCATAAAAAAAATCAAATTTTTACATTTGTCACTGGTAAAAAAATCTAGTTAAAGTTCTGTTAGCAAATTCATACAGATTAACAAAAATATTTTGAAATGCCAGTTTTTCCACAGACGCAAAACAGTCTGAAGACAGCTTTACCGACTGGAACTCTTCTCAGTGTCCCACTCTCACGATGCTATTGCTGCTGTACTCTGAAGCGACATGTACAGTATAACTCATGCTCATATTCACTGGGAGCTGCTGAAGAGGGATTCTGGGAAATGCAGGACATCACTACATCACCTAAGCCCTGATTTTCAGCTCCACGACTAAATCTCCAGACCAGAGGCCAATGCAGGTTGGAGCGCTATGTGTGAACGATGCAAAGACGTGAGTGGAGAGGGTCTGTGAGCCTTGCAGATGCATTCCACATATTTTACGCCATATTTACATTGTCGATGACAACATCAACACAAGCATGACTATGTTTGTGTTGATGTTGCCCCCCCATGTCGCCGGTCAGTCATGTAGTGTGGAAAACCACACTGACTTTAAGCCTCACCATTACAAGAAAGCAGGTTGTGTAGTGTGAACAGTACGAATTTGAATGTCGTGTAGGGTGAACTTGGCTTAACTGAAATGGGGCCTGGATGTCTTATCAAAGCTGGGCTCACAAAACAGGGGACAGCTGGGGGAACCCAGAAGAGACCAATGCATGTGTGTCTGCATGGACGGGGACTATGTGCAAGTATGTGATCGTCTTATACCAGTCAGGTGGTAGCCAATGCCATCAGCAATCAACCCTGGTCCTTCACATCCCTGTGATGTTTGAACCAGTTTCCTCCTCTCTTTCTCAATCCGTCACACTTTTTTTTTGTATGAGAGTTTGTTTGAGGATTATGACAAAGCCTTGAGAAACATCAGATTCCTGATCCCTGTCCTATGTCTCCAGTTATTCGCATTATTTTGACCTGTGTGTCCGCCCCCATCTATATGCCCCTCCATGTTGACCCCCTCCCTATTCCACGCTATCTTTTGCTCTTTACTTTCCACCCTAATCAGATAGGAAGACCGGCAGAATCAGCAGCTCTCTTCCATGACTGTATTCTGCTGAAGTCTGCTGAAGGCAGCATTACAAAAGGACCAACTGTCCCATTCTGAAGGATCCTCCAGATACAGCCACCAGTCCACTGCACCAGTCAACGTGTTATGTTGCACTCGTCCAGCCAATATGTGGGCAAATATCACATGACCATGTCATATCTACCAGGTGTCAGTGTTCACATGTTCATCAGTCATTTGTGACTGCTGTATCACATTGACTGGGCAAAACAAAACAAAAAAACAGCCACTGCCAGGTGTAAATAGTAGAGGCCAGGCATGAACTCCATGAATCCACCTGTTAAATGTGCATTTTCAATTTGTGGATAATAGAACCTGAATGGAAAAGAAAATCGAAAAAAAAGGTGTTTACACATGGTGGAGGTAGAAGAGTTGATGTATCAATAAAAGCAAAATGCATCAAAGTGCATAGGTAACAGACAATAAAATATGACATGCGTGAAATGTCCACTGAAGCGTCCACTCCACAGCAGAGACCGACTACAGTTACAGCCTCGCAGCCACCTTTGATCACCAAATTCTAATCAGTTCAACCTCGAGTCCAAGTGGATGTTTGTGCCAAATTTGAAGAAATTCTCTCAAGGGGTTGCTGAGTTGTCACTTTCACAAGAATAGGACGGACGTGAGTGACCTTTGACCACCAAAATCAAATCAGTTCATCCTTCATTTGAAGATTAAAGTCCTCTTCTTCTGTAATGTTTTAATGGCACCTGACTGGAAGATTAGCCTTGAAGACCCGATTCCTAATACTGACCCAGTTACATCCGAGGATGGAATTATTTTCAATTATTTTTGCCAGAAAATCAGTTACGATGTTTGCTACATTTGGATGGAAACTGATCTAAATTAAGAACAATCTGATCAAAGAACAAACTAATCAAAGGGTGATCTGATCGATAGACCACCAATCGTTATCGGACGATATTGGTTGTAAAATAGTGTGACCGGTGGTCACAGAGCTGATTGACGTCTGTGTAACAGGTACAGCTGGCATGGTGGAACAACATGCAAACAGACACTAGACGCCAACACTGTAGTGTCACACATCTCACTGCTGTGCTATCTAAAATCACAACAGAGGCAGCAAGGATATGGAGTAGCCAGCCTGGGGAAAAAAGTGGCTATTTGGCAGCATGTTCATAGGGAAGCCGTATAATGGCTCTGTAAATATATTATAATTATTATTTGAACACTGAAGACGGCTTTTGGCTCATTTTGGCAAGGACACAACCTCTCAGCTGAGCGTGCACACATAAACTTAAAAAGAGCCTATCCAAAACATTCTATTAAAATTCAAAGTTAAGGTTAAGTTAAGGTAGCCGGCTGGACTTAACAGATCGGTGATCTGCCCCAAAAAACCCTGAAAGGAGCACCTTCACTACAAAGCAACCCAGACATTCAACAGCTTTCAGTACTTCACAGTTCTATAACAAACGCCAAGGACTCAGTTTGGTCTGCAACTAAAAAGAAGAGTTTCAAAACATAGCCCTATCAAGTGAAGATCTTCATCACTCTCTCAGCCGTCGGCAACTTATTAGTGTCACGGATTGTTGTTGATCTGTGATCTGTACTGATCCCCCTCACGGTTCTTCATGCATGTGAACCTCAGATTAATGACACAGTTTACCGTTAACCATCACAGTGTGAAATAAAGTTTTACCGACATCGTTATCCGCCAATATTCAGTAGAATATGCCATCAGTACGTCAGCATTTATGCTTTTTGTTGGCCGATCTCTGATAATGTTACATTGTAAACAACCAATCCATGTTGAAAATGACAGAGGAGAGCTGGTAACGTGGCTAACGGCTAACCAACGGAGTTTCAGTTCAGTTACATTATGATGTGTTCAGGCTCTGTTCAGTGAAAATTTGTATTTGGCGAAGGTAAATTATAATGTTATCATGATGTGTTCACATGTAATCTGTAAAATGTAGATTGTGATAAACTTGAATAAATCTAGTTTTATGAAGGAGATGTTTTCACATGAATATAAAATAGATATTAGAGATGAATTATGAGCTGTTTACACTAGCTCTAAGTAGATTATAAAACCTCATTAAAACTACTAATTACAACATTTGTTTTTATAAATGAAAATACAATCTTTAATTGCTAATCATTTGAATTGTGTGCCTTTATGAAAAAAACACTATAAATGACTAGAACAAAGATGAAGAGGGGTGCCTGAATTAGTTCTGTCGTCTACGAGGCTGGTTGAGTCGAGCCTAACTTTGGGTTTCAGTTATCTGCTGCTGTCAGCAGCCTAGTCTTCATCTGTCACTTAAACACAGTATGGGTCAGGTTATGCGAGGGTGCTCCGATTGGTTCGCCATCCGTCCGCAGGGTTGCAACTAACGACTTTTTTGATATTGAATCTAATAGGCTAACCGATTATTCAGATTCAATTTAGATAAAAGGCAGATGAGCAGAATTGCTTGTGGCCTGGCGCAGAGAAAAAGCACTCGACAGATACTTAATAAGACAATGATCTTAAGCTTTCTTATTTATGTGATTTAGGAGATTTATAACTATAAAACTCAGAACATACAGGCTTAAGTTTAAAACAGATAGCGGGGGTGAGCTCTTAAGACACAAAAGAACACTGAAACGTCACATTTTCACATTAGCCACAAAAAACATAAATGGTTGAAAAGCACAAAAATCCACACAGCCTTTCTGGGAAACCAACTATTAAACAAAGGCTGGCAGACTCATTATGCATTTAACTATCTATTACATTGCAAGGTGGCAAAACATTAATTAGCTTTAGACAGTAAAAAGATTAGACTTTACTCTTACCACCTTATTTATCTCTAACAGTAAACACACAATATAATATGAAAATAGAACTAATAAGTAGAAGTGCTTCATTAGGTTTGTCGGTGTTCTTTTTAGAGAGCCTCTACTAAATGTCTGCTGACTGGGACTGTGTCTGCGAGTCCAAACAGAATTGTTGATTCACCCTTATTTTTCTGTCAGGCACTCTCTTCATCACTCCAACTGAAACCAGCTACCATCAGCAAACTAACTTCCCATAAACGGAGGCTGCTGCGGCACGGCCTTCCACCAATGCTGCTGCGCAGTGACCTCAACAGCACAATTATGCTGACTAAGAAAAACATTTGGAGCGCACCTTAAAAAGAAAAAGAATTTCCTTAGGCCAATGGCAGAAGGACATTACAATTCAAGCAAAGAGCTGCTGTCCATCGTAGAGTGATTACCATTCTGCTCATGACCCGAACGTACTGTTCATCTTCTGGGATTGAATGGGAATGACCCTGGCAAATCAAATCTGTCTGATGTTGAAGAAACACAGCAGAGAGCAATGACAGCAGCTGCAAAAGGTCTGAATACAAGCTGAGGAACACACAAACAGCTTCTAGCTAACAGAACAACACACTTCTTATAGTGATTGCATCACTCCGCTAACACAATTACACCTCAACAAACTTTTTAAACGTTTTTTATGTATGCTTGTCACCTTTCTAAATCAACATAAACATCTCTTAACAGTCAAAATTTAGATCCACCACACGTCAAATATCACAAGTTGAGATTTCATTAAAAGAAAACTAGGACAGGTGTGTTAACTGTACATCAAATTAACGAGAGCACTCAAGGCCAAAGGGCCTCCTAAGTTTCATATGAAGAGCAATGTGCTGAGAGGTCAGGATAAATAAAGTGAGTATCTTCTATTGTCCAGACTGAGTCATGATATCGAGATACAACTTCAAGTTTCACACTGTAAAATGTCAATAATGTGAGCTACAGGCATAAGCTGTAATAACACATGGCATGCTTGAAACACCCCAGGCCAGCATGAAAATAAAGGAGCTGAGCGTCTTAGGTTCACATCACATCAATGGGACTGTTAGCTATCGAGCTATGGAGTCAAATAAACAATGAAGCAGCCGAACCCTCTCGATTGGGTGACGATGACGATGTATGACGATGTATAACATCAAACGATATAAAAATGTCTATGGTTTACATTGTGTCTATATCTTTTCTATCGCAGTATAACAAAAACAGTGGCAGCTGTTTTGTTCCTAGAGGGCACAACATGCTGAAGACTACGGCTATATTCATTTATTTTCCCTATAACTTCACTTGAAACAGTTTGTTTTGCACTTGAATTCTTAATAAATGCTCACATGAATCACTTCTTTTGGGGGCATTAGTAGTTTGAATTGTGTATTATAAACTGCTTAGAGCTAGTTTTAGGAAGTTAAACAAGTCATAATTCATCTCTAATATCTAGTTTATATTGCTGTGAAAACTGCATCTATTCAAGTTTCTCGCAAAAAAACTACATGTTACAAGATTACATTTGAACACAACATGATAAAGTTTGAATTTACCTTTGACCCAATACTCATTTTTAATGAATAGAGCTTGAACACATCATATTGTAACTTAATGCAACCTGGTTAACCTTAGCGGTTAGCTGTGTTATTTAGACAAGCAGGACTATCAGCGGTAATTAGCACTCCTCCTGCCCATCTCAATGTAACATTACGCTACGGCCTCAGCCCTCTGCTGTGTGGATCTTCTGCATCAGTTTCAGTGTCTCTCTCTCTGACTGGCTGGAGTCGGGGGTTCTGCTGCTGACTGGTCATCCATCACCTCCGGTGTTTTGAAGAAGCTTGGGTTTCCAGATGTCTGGTGAAAGCCGTTTGACAGCAGCAGCGTTGTGTCCTCGGCCTCCAGACCTATTTATTCTTTAACCTGAGGTCATTTCTGAAGACTGTGGTTAGACTTAGTGCACTAGTTACTTTTGTGAGTATTTAACTTGTATGGTAATGTTTCTGATGTACCCTATGGAGCCAGATTTAGTAAATGTTTTTTTGTTTTGGTTGTTTGTTTATTTCATTCAGGGTTCAGCATTTCTTGGCAGATAGATTATTTAGTAGTAATGAGATATTAAGTAATAAATAAATGTTCCTAACTGAAACTTTGGTTTGGGGAAGAACGTCCTTTCTTACTTCGCCCCTACTCCACTAGATAAAGATAGGATGTCCGAGAGTGTTTGATCACAGGTGTGCAGTACTAGTTTGCAAATGTGCAGTTCCATTGGAGGCAGGATGTATGGCTCTGGTAGTGACATGTGTTGTGTTGATTAATTATATGAACATTATATAACGTGATATTGGATGAGTGCATAGACTTGTGTACTCACTGATACCCGATCATTTCAGGCTGTATGCGAGGTATTTCTGATCCTGGTATCGCTATCGGAACAACTCTACAAGGACTCCATGTGAATATGACCATGCCAGTTTTTCCCCCGCCAAGATTTAGCTTAACTTGAAAGTTAACGGAGCGTTACTTAGCCTCCTTCCTTTCAAGCTAGCATGACATGGTTGGTACTTAAAGATGCTTATGGTTTTCATATGATATCTGTATCTACACTGTAGCACTAACGCCGAGCCTGCTACAGCCTCTGAAAGACAGCAAAGTGGGCTGAGGATGCCGGCGTCCACAGGGAGCAGAACATGTTAACTATAGCAACTTCTGTCCTTAGTATATAGTTGAAAATACAGCAGCAAGGGGCTGATACAGATTCAGGCCCATTTAGCTCAACAGAGAGAAGCAGCTTAACTGCCAAAATCAAATCAGCAGCAGGTTTCACAAAGCTAAGAAAAGTCACTTCAGCTAGTTTGAGTCTGTCTAAATAAGGAGTGAGACCAATCACAAAGTTGTTTCATCATGACAATGTATGAAGCCCTGCCAGTAATAGTTGTTGGCATTTTGGGGACAGGTTTCAACAGCTTAATTAAAAATATCCAGCAATTCTGGTGATGTTTGGACAAACCATCATCGACTTATGGCCATATTTGCGCCAGGCACATGCACGTTTGGAATTAGTGGCGTCCCTATTACACAATTTCAAAGTAGTTTTACACACGTGGTTCAACATAGACATGAAACATATCTAGTTTGTATTGACTGGACAAACAATTACTGATTTATTGTCCAAGTTTGTTTTTTGCAACAGTATTTTTTTGCATATATAACGCCCCCTAGAGGTCATTTGAATTAAACGTTCAGGGTATGTTTCAGGTACTATCGTGGACAAGTTTTGTGATGTTTGGCCCAACGGTTGTTGACTTAGTTATAACAATATTTTGAAAACTAAATACAATATCAACAAGGTTTTGAGAGATTTGTCATAAGCCTGATTCAATAATGGTCCACAGAAGATCTTGTGGCAATCAGACCTACGGTTTTGAAAGTGAGGTTAACTCCGCTGGCTGCTCAGCACCTAAGCCCTCTAAAAGCCAGGAAAACCTGGACAGCAGATCTCATCAGTCCAGGACACACCTCTGTTTATATAGCTGTCCTGCTAAGTGCCTGACCCAAACTCAGCTGCCATGAGACAACATGCCATGCATGGAACAGCCCTGGTCAGCATGGCTCTGCAAACCTCCCAGGCCTGAGTCCCACATCTTCACAGGACTAAAGCTAACTGGGCCCAGGGCCAGATCTACAGCTGGTTGGAACAACAAGCTACATCTGGTCTGCATTCAAACAGTGCAAGAGCAGGAATAAAGCGGAGACCATGTGAAACTACTGTGGAAATATGCAAAAGAAAAGTGCACAACAAGAATTATATTTATCCCTCTTTGTGCACCAAAGATATCAGGCTGGGTATCACCTGCAGGGCTCCAGACTGTGCCAGTGCATGATGATCATTATGGAGCGGAGAAATCAGCCACCGTCTATTCCATCCCTGCCTCCAAAGGGTTAATAGTCAACTTGACGAGTGCTCATCAAAACCTCATGCTTGTGGGACCGCATTTGAGCTCTCAGGGCAGAGATGCCACGCTAGGATGCTTTTCTGTACCACGATCATGTACCATGTATCATGTCTTTTTTGTGTGAAAGTTGAGACTTTTTAAACACCATATGTGTGTATGTCGCAGTGCATGATGCGCATGTACATATGGCAGAAGACAAAACAATCCATTTAGCTGTTACTGCAATCCAAAATTTAAGCGGCCTAGAGCTGATCATTTAAAAAAAGCAAAATGAGGAGAGAGAGCATGAGGCTGGTGGGGAGGGACAGTAGTGAGAGGTTCTGACTCACTCGTCACTGATGATAAGTGTCATTGATTAAAACCAGTGGTGGGTGAAGTACTGAGATCTTTTACTTTACCTAAGTACTAAGGCCACAATGTAAAAAACACAAGTGAAAGTCCTGCATTCAAAGTCTTTAAGTATAAAAGTAAAAGTACTCACTATACAGCCAAATAGGCTTTTTAGTTGTTGCATTATTATATATACCAGATAGAGCTCATTTTATTATACTGCTGGGTGGTTAAATTTACTATTTAACTATTCATAGTATGTCATATACTCATAAATAAATGTAGGGAAGTAAAAAGTCCAATATATCCCTGTGAGTGGGGTGGAGAGTAGCAGTACAGTACTTGAGTAAATGT